>NW_022306075.1:0-1421 GCF_002776525.5 Piliocolobus tephrosceles | reverse complement strand
AAAGCTTAGAGTTGTCAGATCACTGACTTTGAATGTTGACCTGGTTCCTTTTGAACAGAGTAAAATCTATTGAAATTTAAGGTCACCTCTTTTCATGGATGGTGAAGAGGCAGGCTGTTCAGGCGCAACTGCCCTCAGGTCTGGAGGGCGGCGGAGGTCACTGTGGGTGGTGGGTGAATCCGGAACCTCTGTGACTCTAGACTTTCAAATATTTCATTTTTTCTTTTGCAGTTTTTGTTTTTTGCTTGCTTTTTTTTTTTTTTTTTTTTTTTTTTTACATTGGGAACTGGAATGTAAGATGCCAAACTAGCCTGTGGGGAACATGGATTTTCACAACAGTAACCACAGAGTGTAGTTTCCATTTCTATTCCCTGTTCATGTGGGAGACAGAGAAGGAAATCAGGTATCAGGTGCTCAGTTCCAGGGACATCACAGCACTGGGACATGTACAGTGAGGGTGGAAGGCAGAGGCATTGTTTTAGGAGAATAAAATTACTGCATGCACACACATATGTATGTATATGGATGCATGTACACCAACATGCATATTTATAGATTCTGTTCTTCCTCTATATAATTTTCTTTATTTCACACTTGATATGATTTTTTAAATTATACTTTATGTTCTAGGATACATGTGCACAACGTGTAGGTTTGTTACATATGTATACAAGTGCCATGTTGGTGTGCTGTACCTATTAACTCATCATTTACATTAGGTATATCTCCTAATGCTGTCCCTCCCCCCACCCCACATCAGGCCCCAGTGTGTGATGTTCCCCTTACTGTGTCCAAGTGATCTCATCGTTCAGTTACCACCTATGAGTGAGAACATGCGGTGTCTGGTTTTGTGTTCTTGTGATAGTTTGCTGAGAATGATGGTTTCCAGCTGCATCCATGTCCCTACAAAGGACGTGAACTCATCCTTTTTTATGGCTGCATAGTATTCCATGGTGTATATGTGCCACATTTTCTTAATCTTGTCTGTCATTGATGGACATTTGGGTTGGTTCCAAGTCTTTGCTATTGTGAATAGTGCTACAGTAAACATACGTGTGCATGTGTCTTTATAGCAGCATGATTTATAATCCTTTGGGGATATACCCAGTAATAGCATGACTGGGTCAAGTGATATTTCTAGGTCTACATCCTTGAGGAATCACCACACTGTCTTCCACAGTGGTTGAACTAGTTTACAATCCCTCTAACAGTGTAAAAGTGTTCCTACTTCCCCACATCCTCTCCATCACCTGTTGTTTCCTGACTTTTTAATGACTGCCATTCTAACTGGTGTGAGATGGTATCTTATTGTGGTTTTGATTTGTATTTCTCTGATGGCCAGTGATGATGAGCATTTTTTCATGTGTCTGTTGGTTGCATAAATGTCTTCTTTTGAGAAGTGTCTGTTCTCATTCTTTGCC
>NW_022306074.1:0-2815 GCF_002776525.5 Piliocolobus tephrosceles | reverse complement strand
ATATTAATAATAAAGCCTTAGCAAAGTAAGACGATAAGGGAACACTGCTATTATAATGAATGCTTATGTAAAATACACAACAAACATCATACTTATGAGTAAAAATGTTGAAAACTTTCCCCTGAATTAGGAATCACATAAGGATAAATTCTTATAACATTTACTCAACACTCTATTGGAGGTCAAAGTTAATTCAGTAAAGCAAGAAAAAGACCTAAAAGGTATAAAGGCTAGAAAGGATGAAACAACTGTCATTATTCATAGTCATTTTATTTATAAAATAAAATTTAATAATATCAAGAAAGGATTATACATCATGAGCAAGTAGAATTTATCCCAGAAAGGCAAGGTGGTTTTAACATTTGAAATTAATCAATGTAATTCACTCTATTAACAAACAAAAAATGAAAAAAATGTCTGATAATCTCAATGGATGCAGAACAGTATTTTTAAAAATCCAGCATCCATTTTGATAAAAACTCTCTACAAATTAAGAAGGGAAAGGAACATTCTCAACATAAGAACATCTATGAAAAACCTACAACTAGTATCATACCTAATTCTGAAAGACAAATGCCTTCCCCATAAGATCAGGAACAGGACATGGATGTGTATTCCTACCACTTCTATTCAACACCGTACCAGAGATTCTAGCCACTGCAATAAGGCAAGAAAAAGAAATAAAAGGCATCCAAATTGAAAAGAAATAAAACTGTTTTTATTTTCAGATGACAAGACTATCTACATAAAACTACTGATAGACGCTACAAAACTACGAGAGCTAATGAATGAGTTTGGCAAAGCTGCAGAGCAGAATATTAAAAAACATTATTTCGGGGGGCGGAGCAAGATGGCCAAATAGGAACAGCTCCAGTCTCCATCTCCCAGCGCCAGCGACACAGAAGACGGGTGATTTCTGCATTTTCAACTGAGGTACTGGGGTCATCTCACTCGGGAGTGCCGGACAATCGGTGCTGGTCAGCTGCTGCAGCCTGACCAGCGAGAGCTGCAGCAGGGCGAGGCATCGCCTCACCTGGGAAGTGCAAGGGGGAAGGGGGTCCCTTTTCCTAGCCAGGGGAACTGAGACACACAACACCTGGAAAATCGGGTAACTCCCACCCCAATACTGCACTGTGAGCACATGGGCACACCAGGAGAATATATCCCACACCTGGCCGGGAGGGTCCCACGCCCACGGAGCCTCCCTCCTTGCTAACACAGCAGTCTGCGGCAATCTAACTGCAAGGCAGCAGTGAGGCTGGGGGAGGGGCGCCCGCCATTGCTGAGGCTTAAGTAGGTAAACAAAGCCGCTGAGAAGCTCGAACTGGGTGGAGCTCACAGCAGCTCAAGGAAACCTGCCTGTCTCTGTAGACTCCGCCTCTGGGGACAGGGCACAGCTAAAGCAGCAGAGGCCTGTGCAGACGCGAACGACTCTGTCTGACAGCTTTGAAGAGAGCAGTGGATCTCCCAACACGGAGGTTGAGATCTGAGAAAGGGCAGACTGCCTGCTCAAGTGGGTCCAGGACCCCTGAGTAGCCTAACTGGGAGACATCCCCCCCTAGGGGCAGCCTGACACCCCACACCTCACAGGGTGGAGTACACCCCTGAGAGGAAGCTTCCAAAGCAAGAATCAGACAGGTGCACTCGCTATTCAGCAATATTCTATCTTCTGCAACCTCTGCTGCTGATACCCAGGCAAACAGGGTCTGGAGTGGACCTCAAGCAATCTCCAACAGACCTATAGCTGAGGGTCCTGACTGTCAGAAGGAAAACTATTAAACAGGAAGGACACCTATACCAAAACCCCATCAGTACATCACCATCATCAAAGACCAGAGACAGATAAAACCACAAAGATGGGGAAAGAGCAGGGCAGAAAAGCTGGAAATTCCAAAAATAAGAGCGCATCTCCCCCTGCAAAGGAGCACAGCCCATCGCCAGCAACGGATGAAAGCTGGTCAGAGAATGACTTTGACGAGATGAGAGAAGAAGGCTTCAGTCCATCAAACCTCTCAGAGCTAAAGGAGGAATTACGTACCCAGCGCAAAGAAACTAAAAGTCTTGAAAAAAGAGTGGAAGAATTGACAGCTAGACTAATTAATGCAGAGAAGGTCATAAATGAAATGACAGAGATGAAAACCATGACACGAGAAATACGTGACAAATGCACAAGCGTCAGTAACTGACTCGATCAACTGGAAGAAAGAGTATCAGCGATGGAGGATCAAATGAATGAAATGAAGCGAGAAGAGAAACCAAAAGAAAAAAGAAGAAAAAGAAATGAACAAAGCCTGCAAGAAGTATGGGATTATGTAAAAACACCAAATCTACACCTGATTGGGGTGCCTGAAAGTGAGGGGGAAAATGGAACCAAATTGGAAAACACTCTTCAGGAAATCATCCAGGAGAACTTCCCCAACCTAGTAGGGCAGACCAACATTCAAATTCAGGAAATACAGAGAACGCCACAAAGATACTCCTCCAGAAGAGCAACTCCAAGACACATAATTGCCAGATTCACCAAAGTTGAAATGAAGGAAAAAATCTTAAGGGCAGCCAGAGAGAAAGGTCGGGTTACCCACAAAGGGAAGCCCATCAGACTGACAGCAGATCTCTCGGCAGAAACTCTACAAGCCAGAAGAGAGTGGGGGCCAATATTCAACGTTCTTAAAGAAAAGAATTTTAAACCCAGAATTTCATATCCAGCCAAACTAAGTTTCATAAGTGAAGGAGAAATAAAATTCTTTACAGATAAGCAAATGCTTAGAGATTTTGTCACCACCAGGCCTGCCTTACAAGAGACCCTGAAGGAAGC
>NW_022306073.1:0-1476 GCF_002776525.5 Piliocolobus tephrosceles | reverse complement strand
CACAGAGAAAAACCTCATCTCACTAGGATGCATTTTAAGGTCTAAAATGTTCATGAAAATGCTGAAACCTGGGTGTATATAATCAATAGGCAGAAAAAGGAGGTTAAGGCTCTATTGCCTGTCCTCACAGTATGTGTCTCTGCAGAAAAATGGGATGTGTCTCACAAAGAAACTGTTTAGATATATGTAGCAGTGCTGAGTTTTTATAGAGAAATAACAACCCAAAAGAGAAATTTTATTGGAATGAATGCAACTCCATACAGTGCCATAAATATCTCTCATTGGCACACAAGAAGACCCTTATTAAAAAAAAATTTTAGACTACAATTTTGAATTCTTAACATTTTGAAAAGAAAACCCAACAAAATAGTAACTATTTGAATTACATTTCTTGTTACTGAGTTTTAGCAGTAAGATTATATCTCCAGGTCTCCACACTGCATAGAAAGAAGAAATCAGAGACCCAGTAGCCACACAATGACCAAAAAAAAAAAAAAAAAAAAAAAAAAGCAACAGAAAAGCCTGGAATTTTTGGTGGTAACACTCTGATTGGCTGTCAGAAACTGCAGTTAGTTTTAAGGTCTTCACATAACAGTGTGCTGTATTCTTGACCGGAAACCTTCATTTAGATATGCTTTCAGTCCCATGTGACAACTAGATCTTCTGTTAAAGAAAATAGTTAGGACAGAGGCAACACTTTCAACAGTGGAGGGTTAGAAGAGACTGCCTCAGAGAAAGATGTCTCTCAGCATCCTTTCTCCTAAGCCTTGTAAGTATGACAGGAAAATCTGTTGGATTTCATTTGTCACTGGCCCAGAGCTTTGTTTATTCTTGAGAAATAAATTTAAAAAACAAACAAACAAACAGAAAAAGAAAAAAAAACAACTGCGGACAAGCTGCAGATATGAATATAAATAGAGGACAATAGATATGAACATAAATAGATGGACTCGGAAGAAAGAAAATGTACTCAGTAGTCTTGAAGAAAGCAGTACTCATCTTTTCCGGGACCTTGGACCTGCAAATATTAATAGCTGAAGTAATGACTCAGGTTGGCTCAGGAACTTGGCCTTGAGCCACACAAGAGTTCAAGTGAAAGCATGGCCTGGGAAACTGGCCTGTGAGCAGAGGCTAAAACAATAATTTCCAGAAACTTGACTTGTAGTCTAAAGCATGTTCAGTAATATACCATGCCCTTTATAACAAACTGGAGAAAAATGTGCACATGCTCTGAAAACAGAGATGCTATTTCCTGGAAGTCCTCTGGTTACACAAAAGATGAAAGACATAACATTTTAATGGAGGCTCTTTTTTTTTCTTAATCTGAGTAACTGTGGGCATGTCTTAAGCACACACACACACACACACACACACACAAATTGGGTTTTTAAAAAAATATTTGCTTGGGCCATAGGATTACAAAATATCTTAAATTTGTGTCTGTGGCCTGATTTTTCAGGCTGTTTCTCTGCTTGT
>NW_022306072.1:0-1613 GCF_002776525.5 Piliocolobus tephrosceles | reverse complement strand
GCTAAAACAGCAGTCTGCGGCAATCTAACCGCAAGGCAGCAGCGAGGCTGGGGGAGGGGCGCCCGCCATCGCTGAGGCTTAAGTAGGTAACTAAAGCCGCTGGGAAGCTGGAACTGGGTGGAGCTCACAGCAGCTCAAGGAAACCTGCCTGTCTCTGTAGACTGCGCCTCTGGGGACAGGGCTCAGCTAAAGGAGTAGAAGCCTGTGAAACGCGAACGACTCTGTCTGACAGCTTTGAAGAGAGCAGTGGATCTCCCAACACGGAGGTTGAGATCTGAGAAGGGGCAGTCTGCCTGCTCAAGTGGGTCACTGACCCCTGAGTAGCCTAACTGGGAGACATCCCCCACTAGGGGCAGTCTGACACCCCACACCTCACAGGGTGGAGTACACCCCTGAGAGGAAGCTTCCAAAGCAAGAATCAGACAGGTGCACTTGCTGTTCAGCAATATTCTATCTTCTGCAACCTCTGCTGCTGATACCCAGGCAAACAGGGTCTGGAGTGGACCTCAAGCAATCTCCAACAGACCTATAGCTGAGGGTCCTGACTGTCAGAAGGAAAACTATCAAACAGGAAGGACACCTATATCAAAACCCCATAAGTACATCACCATCATCAAAGACCAGAGACAGATAAAACCACAAAGATGGGGAAAAAGCAGGGCAGAAAAGCTGGAAATTCAAAAAATAAGAGCGCATCTCCTCCTGCAAAGGAGCACAGCCCATCGCCAGCAACGGATCAAAGCTGGTCAGAGAATGATTTTGATGAGATGAGAGAAGAAGGCTTCAGTCCATCAAACCTCTCAGAGCTAAAGGAGGAATTACGTACCCAGCGCAAAGAAACTAAAAATCTTGAAAAAAGAGTGGAAGAATTGACAGCTAGACTAATTAATGCAGAGAAGGTCATAAACGAAATGACAGAGATGAAAACCATGACACGAGAAATACGTGACAAATGCACAAGCTTCAGTAACCGACTCGATCAACTGGAAGAAAGAGTATCAGCGATTGAGGATCAAATGAATGAAATGAAGCGAGAAGAGAAACCAAAAGAAAAAAGAAGAAAAAGAAATGAACAAAGCCTGCAAGAAGTATGGGATTATGTCAAAAGACCAAATCTACGTCTGATTGGGGTGCCTGAAAGTGAGGGGGAAAATGGAACCAAATTGGAAAACACTCTACAGGATATCATCCAGGAGAACTTCCCCAACCTAGCAGGCCAGGCCAACATTCAAATTCAGGAAATACAGAGAACGCCACAAAGATACTCCTCCAGAAGAGCAACTCCAAGACACATAATTGCCAGATTCACCAAAGTTGAAATGAAGGAAAAAATCTTAAGGGCAGCCAGAGAGAAAGGTCGGGTTACCCACAAAGGGAAGCCCATCAGACTGACAGCAGATCTCTCGGCAGAAACTCTACAAGCCAGAAGAGAGTGGGGGCCAATATTCAACGTTCTTAAAGAAAAGAATTTTAAACCCAGAATTTCATATCCAGCCAAACTAAGTTTCATAAGTGAAGGAGAAATAAAATTCTTTACAGATAAGCAAATGCTTAGAGATTTTGTCACCACCAGGCCTGCCTTACAAGAGACCCTGAAGGAAGCCCTAAACATG
>NW_022306071.1:0-4870 GCF_002776525.5 Piliocolobus tephrosceles | reverse complement strand
CTGTTCATATCCTTTGCCCACTTTTTGATGGGGTTGTTTGTTTTTTTTTTCTTGTATATTTGTTTGAGTTCTTTGTAGATTCTGGATATTAGCCCTTTGTCAGATGAGTAGATTACAAAAATTTTCTCCCATTCTGTAGGTTGCCTGTTCACTCTGCTGGTAGTTTCTTTTGCTGTGCAGAAGCTCTTTAGTTTAATTAGATCCCATTGTCAATTTTGGCTTTTGCTGCTGTTGCTTTTGGTGTTTTAGATATGAAGTCCTTGCCCATGTCTATGTCCTGAATGGTACTACCTAGGTTTTCTTCTAGGGTTTTTATGGTATTAGGTCTAACATTTAAGTCTCTAATCCATCTTGAATTAATTTTCGTATAAGGAGTAAGGAAAGGATCCAGTTTCAGCTTTCTACTTATGGCTAGCCAATTTTCCCAGCACCATTTATTAAACAGGGAATCCTTTCCCCATTTCTTGTTTCTCTCAGGTTTATCAAAGATCAGATGGCTGTGGATGTGTGGTATTATTTCTGAGGACTCTGTTCTGTTCCATTGGTCTGTATCTCTGTTTTGGTACCAATACCATGCTGTTTTGGTTACTGTAGCCTTGTAGTATAGTTTGAAGTCAGGTAGCGTGATGCCTCCAGCTTTGTTCTTTTGACTTAGGATTGTCTTGGCAATGCAGAGTCTTTTTTGGTTCCATATGAACTTTAAAGCAGTTTTTTCCAATTCTGTGAAGAAACTCATTGGTAGCTTGATGGGGATGGCATTGAATCTATAAATAACCTTGGGCAGTATGGCCATTTTCACGATATTGATTCTTCCTATCCATGAGCATGGTATGTTCTTCCATTTGTTTGTGTCCTCTTTGATTTCACTGAGCAGTGGTTTGTAGTTCTCCTTGAAGAGGTCGTTTACATCCCTTGTAAGTTGGATTCCTAAGTATTTTATTCTCTTTGAAGCAATTGTGAATGGAAGTTCATTCCTGATTTGGCTCTCTGTTTGTCTGTTACTGGTGTATAAGAATGCTTGTGATGTTTGCACATTAATTTTGTATCCTGAGACTTTGCTGAAGTTGCTTATCAGCTTAAGGAGATTTTAGGCTGAGACGATGGGGTTTTCTAAATATACAATCATGTCATCTGCAAACAGGGACAATTTGACTTCTTCTTTTCCTAACTGAATACGCTTTATTTCTTTCTCTTGCCTGATTGCCCTAGCCAGAACTTCCAACACTATGTTGAATAGGAGTGGTGAGAGAGGGCATCCCTGTCTTGTGCCAGTTTTCAAAGGGAATTTTTCCAGTTTTTGCCCATTCAGTATGATATTAGCTGTGAGTTTGTCATAAATAGCTCTTATTATTTTGAGATATGTTCCATCAATACCGAATTTATGAGCGTTTTTAGCAAGAAGGGCTGTTGAATTTTGGCAAAGGCCTTTTCTGCACCTATTGAGATAATCATGTGGTTCTTGTCTTTGGTTCTGTTTATATGCTGGATTACGTTTATTGATTTGCGAATGTTGAACCAGCCTTGCATCCCAGGGATAAAGCCCACTTGATCATGGTGGATAAGCTTTTTGATGTGCTGCTGAATCTGGTTTGCCAGTATTTTGTTGAGGATTTTTGCATCGATGTTCATCAGGGATATTAGTCTAAAATTCTCTTTTTTTGTTGTATCTCTGCCAGGCTTTCATATCAGGATGATGTTGGCCTCATAAAATGAGTTAGGGAGGATTCCCTCTTTTTCTATTGATTGGAATAGTTTCAGAAGGAATGGTACCAGCTCCTCCTTGTACCTCTGGTAGAATTCAGCTGTGAATCCATCTGGTCCTGGACTTTTTTTGGTTGGTAGGCTATTAATTATTGCCTCAATTTCAGAGGCTGCTATTGGTCTATTCAGGGATTCAACTTCTTCCTGGTTTAGTCTTGGAAGAGTGTAAGTGTCCAAGAAATTATCCATTTCTTCTAGATTTTCTAGTTGATTTGCGTAGAGGTGTTTATAGTATTCTCTGATGGTAGTTTGTATTTCTGTGGGGTCAGTGGTGATATCCCCTTTATCATTTTTTATTGCATCTATTTGATTCTTTTTCTTCTTTATTAATCTTGCTAGCGGTCTGTCAATTTTGTTGATCTTTTCAAAAAACCAACTCCTGGATTCACTGATTTTTTGGAGGGTTTTTTGTGTCTCTATCTCCTTCAGTTCTGCTCTGATCTTAGTTATTTTTTGCCTTCTGCTAGCTTTTGAATGTGTTTGCTCTTGCCTCTCTAGTTCTTTTAATTGTGATGTTAGAGTGTCAATTTTAGATCTTTCCAGCTTTCTCTTGTGGGCATTTAGTGCTATAAATTTCCCTCTACACACTGCTTTAAATGTGTCCCAGAGATTCTGGTATGTTGTATCTTTGTTCTCATTGGATTCAAAGAACATCTTTATTTCTGCCTTCATTTCATTATGTACCCAGTAGTCATTCAGGAGCAGGTTGTTCAGTTTCCATGTAGTTGAGCGGTTTTGATTGAGTTTCTTAGTCCTGAGTTCTAGTTTGATTGCACTGTGGTCAGAGAGACAGTTTGTTATAATTTCTGTTCTTGTACATTTGCTGAGGAGTGCTTTACTTCCAATTATGTGGTCAGTTTTGGAATAAGTGTGATGTGGTTCTGAGAAGAATGTATATTCTGTTGATTTGGGATGGAGAGTTTTATAGATGTCTATTAGGTCTGCTTGCTGCAGAGATGATTTCAATTCCTGGATATCCTTGTTAACTTTCTATCTCGTTGGTCTGTTTAATGTTGACAGTGGGGTGTTGAAGTCTCCCATTATTATTGTATGGGAGTCTAAGTCTCTTTGTAAGTCTCTAAGGACTTGCTTTATGAATCTGGGTGCTCCTTTATTGGGTGCATATATATTTAGGATAGTTAGCTCTTCCTGTTGAATTGATCCCTTTACCATTATGTAATGGCCTTCTTTTCTCTTTTGATCTTTGATGGTTTAAAGTCTGTTTTATCAGAGACTAGGATTGCAACCCCTGCTTTTTTTTGTTCTCCATTTGCTTGGTAGATCTTTCTCCATCCTTTTATTTTGAGCCTATGTATGTCTCTGCATGTGAGATGGGTCTCCTGAATACAGCAGACTGATGGGTCTTGACTCTTTATCCAATTTGCCAGTCTGCGTCTTTTAATTGGAGCATTTAGTCCATTTATATTTAAGGTTAATATTGTTATGTGTGAGCTTGATCCTGCCATTATGATATTAACTGGTTATTTTCCTGGTTAGTTGATGCAGTTTCTTCCTAGCCTCGATGGTCTTTACATTTTGGCATGTTTTTGCAATGTCTGGTAGTGGTTGTTCCTTTCCATGTTTAGTGCTTCCTTCAGGGTCTCTTGTAAGGCAGGCCTGGTGGTGACAAAATCTCTAAATATTTGCTTATCTGTAAAGGATTTTATTTCTCCTTCACTGATGAAACTTAGTTTGGCTGGATATGAAATTCTGGGTTTAAAATTCTTTTCTTTAAGAATGTTGAATATTGGCCCCCACTCTCTTCTGGCTTGGAGAGTTTCTGCCGAGAGATCTGCTGTTAGCCTGATGGGCTTCCCTTTGTGGGTAACCCGACCTTTCTCTCTGGCTGCCCTTAAGGTTTTTTCCTTCATTTCAACTTTGGTGAATCTGGCAATTATGTGTCTTCGAGTTGCTCTTCTTGAGGAGTATCTTTGTGGCGTTCTCTGTATTTCCTGAATTTGAATGTTGGCCTGCTCTACTAAGTTGGGGAAGTTCTCCTGGATGATATCCTGAAGAGTGTTTTTCAACTTGGTTCCATTTTCCCCCTCACTTTCAGGCACCCCAATCAGACGTAGATTTGGTCTTTTTACATAATCCCATACTTCTTGCAGGCTTTGTTCATTTCTTTTTCTTCTTTTTTCTTTAGATTTCTCTTCTCGCTTCATTTCATTCATTTGATCCTCAATCGCTGATACTCTTTCTTCCAGTTGATCGAGTCGGTTACTGATGTTTGTGCATTTGTCACGTATTTCTCGTGTCATGGTTTTCATCTCTGTCATTTCGTTTATGACCTTCTCTGCATTGATTATTCTAGCTATCAATTCTTCCACTCTTTTTTCAAGATTTTTAGTTTCTTTGTGCTGGATACGTAATTCCTCCTTTAGCGCTGAGAAGTTTGATGGACTGAAGCCTTCTTCTCTCATCTCATCAAAGTCATTCTCCGTCCAGCTTTGATCTGTTGCTGGTGATGAGCTGCACTCCTTTGCAGGGGGAGATGCGCTCTTATTTTTTGAATTTCCAGCTTTTCTGCCCTGCTTTTTCCCCATCTTTGTGGTTTTATCTGCCTCTGGTCTTTGATGATGGTGACGTACTGATGGGGTTTTGGTGTAGGTGTCCTTCCTGTTTGATAGTTTCCTTCTAACAGTCAGGACCCTCAGCTGTAGGTCTGTTGGAGATTGCTTGAGGTCCACTCCAGACCCTGTTTTCCTGGGTATCAGCAGCAGAGGCTGCAGAAGATAGAATATTGCTGAACAGTGAGTGTACCTGTCTGATTCTTACTTTGGAAGCTTCCTCTCAGGGGTGTACTCCACTGTGTGAGGTGTGGGTTGTCAGTCTGCCCCTAGTGGGGGATGTCTCCCAGTTAGGCTACTCAGGGGTCAGGGTCCCACTTGAGCAGGCAGTCTGTCCCTTCTCAGATCTCAACCTCTGTGTTGGGAGATCCACTGCTCTCTTCAAAGCTGTCAGACAGAGTTCTTTGTGTCTGCAGAGGTTTCTGCTGCTTTTGTTGTTGTTGTTGTTGTTGTAGTTGTTTACCTGTGCCCTGTCCCCAGAGGTGGAGTCTATAGAGACAGGCAGGCTTCCTTGAGCTGCTGTGAGCTCCACCCAGTTC
>NW_022306063.1:523-1823 GCF_002776525.5 Piliocolobus tephrosceles | reverse complement strand
TTTTGATTAGCTTATAGGTAATCTTTCCTTTTGGAATAGAGGCAAAAGGAATTCCAGAACTTTGTTCTTTTATTCTTACAACACCCTGACATGATAAAGTAACATCAATTATTAGATTATATTATTAAGCAATGGAATTATGAACAATGTAACACTGATGGTCCCTGACCTGGATTCATGGTTAAAGAGTAATCATGGCCAGTGCTTGAAAATCTGCAGTTTTATATTGCAGTCACTGATAGCAAAGTTAAAGATATATTCTGCCTTGTGGTCTTTCATTGACCTCAGCATTTCTCTTCAGGGAGGGAACCAGGTCATAAAAGCAACCCAAATGCCTATTACAAGAATCGTATCTTGCAGAGTGGGGCCTTTGGTATTAGTGCAGAAAGACAATAACGTTCGAACTTACTTCAGTCATAGCAAATCAGTACAGATTATTAAAATTTTTATCCACTGTAATTAGTACACATTAGAATATATTAGAACTGGACTTAAGGAGACCATCTAGATACATAACACTATCATATTACAACATGTAATTTCAGTTAACATTTAAGAATTTGCATTTCTTTCTGTTTGGTGTTGATTTCAGCTCCTAATAATTGAAAGTGTGCCTACAATCCAGTTAGTAATCTGTAGAGGCTCACTGGTTAGGGTTTGGTGAGGTCAACTCTTTTCAAGTGAGGAAGATTTTGCAACACTACAAATCATCTGCTGATGCATTTTTGGTAGATTTAACACATAACGAATTAAGTTTAGTCCAAACAAATGGTGATAAAGTTCAGTTTGCTGGTTCATGTTTTTCTTCTCCCTTTGATTAAGGTGAAGTATTTTTCACATGTTAGTCAGAAGCCAGTGATGTGGCAGTACCTGAATGTAGATTAAAAATTTAATTCTTAATTTTAATTATTTATTTATTTAACTATTTTGACAGTTAAATTTTAATTTTAGCTATTTTCTAATTTTTCATTGTCCATACTTGATTACTTAAAATAAAATTATTTTAAAAACATGCATTGCAAGAGAGGAGACATCACAGAAATACAGCAAGCAAATTAACCTTCTGTTTTTGCATTTACAGGAAATATCTCAAGAACGAGAAATAAACAAGGATTGTGATAGAGAGGTATACCTTTATATTCAAATGTTTCTGTTGAATTCAATTTTTACATTATGTTGTTTAACAAAGTGTAGCAAGTGTAGGCATACATGATCCTATCAAGTAAGTAGCATAAATCATCAGTGAAAAATTCAATATTTAACTCAGAAAGAATTCTGTACATTGAGGTTTAAAGAGATA
>NW_022306063.1:0-423 GCF_002776525.5 Piliocolobus tephrosceles | reverse complement strand
TTTTAATTTTAGTTATTTTCTAATTTTTCATTGTCCATACTTGATTATTTAAAATAAAATTATTTTAAAAACATGCATTGCAAGAGAGGAGACATCACAGAAATACAGCAAGCAAATTAACCTTCTATTTTTGCATTTACAGGAAATATCTCAAGAACGAGAAGTAAACAAGGATTGTGATAGAGAGGTATACCTTTATATTCAAATGTTTCTGTTGAATTCAATTTTTACATTATGTTGTTTAACAAAGTGTAGCAAGTGTAGGCATACATGATCCTATCATGTAAGTAGCATAAATCATCAGTGAAAAATTCAATATTTAACTCAGAAAGAATTCTGTACATTGAGGTTTAAAGAGATATAAACCCTAGAGATACTCTTTCATTATTCTCGAATAATCCTGAATGGTGCTGTAAAATGCTA
>NW_022306062.1:0-2547 GCF_002776525.5 Piliocolobus tephrosceles | reverse complement strand
GCCCCGGCTGGAGTGCAGTGGCATGATCTTGGCTCACTGCAACCTCCGCCTCCTAGGTTCAAGCGATTCACCTGCTTCAGCCTCCCTAGTAGGTGAGATTACAGGCGCCTGCCACCACTCCTGGCTAATTTTTGTATTTTTAGTAGAGACAGGCTTTCACCATGTTGGCTAGGCTGGTCTTGAACTCCTGACCTCAGGTGATCCACCCGCCTCAGCCTCCCCAAGTGCTGGGATTACAGGCATGAGCCACCACGCCCGGCCTATGTGTCTGTCATATGTGGACACCAGTCTGGATTTAGGGGCCACCTTGACCCAGTGTGACCTCATCTTAACCGATTACATCTGCAAAGACCCTCTTTCCAAATAAGGTCATATTCTGACGTTTGGAGAGGACATGAATTCAGGGGCACACTTCAGCCCAATATAACTAGTAGTCAAATCCAAATCGGCCGGGCGCAGTGGCTCACGCCCATAATCGCAGCACTTTGGGAGGCCGAGGCGAGCGGGTCACGAGGTCATGAGTTCAAGACCAGCCTGACCAAAATTGTGAAACCCCATCTCTACTAAAAATACAAACATTATTGGGCATGGTGGCGGGCGCCTATAGTCCCAGCTATGTGGGAGGCTGAGGCAGGAGAATTGCTGGAACCCAGGCCAGGAGGCACAGGTTGCAGTGAGCCAAGATCTAACCACTGTACTCTAGCCTGGGTAACAGCGAGACTCTCTCTCAAAAAAAAAAAAAAAAAAATTAGCTGGGCGTGGTGGTGCATCCCTGTAATCCCAGCTACTCGGGAGGCTGAGGCAGGAGAATCACTTGAACTAGGGAGGCGGAGGTTAACAGTGAGCTGCGATTGTGCCACTGCACTCCAGCCTGGTGACAGAGCGAGATTCTGTCTCTCTGTCTCAAAAAAAAAAAAAATCCAAATCAGGGCTGGGTGCAGTGACTCAGGCCTGTAAACCCCAACATTGGGAGGCCGAGGTGGATACCTGAGGACAGGAATTTGAGACCAGCCTGGCCAATATGACAAAACCCCATCTCTACTAAAAATTAAAAAATTAGCCGGGTCTGGTGGCGCATGCCTGTAATCCCAGCTACTTGGGAGGCAGAGGTGGGAGAATCGCTTGAACCCAGGAGACAGAGCAACGTCTTGGCAGCCTGGGTGACAGAGCGAGACTTATCAAAAAAAAAAAAAAGAAAATCCAAATTAAAGCTATTGTGAGGTGTCTTGACAGCAGTCAGTAGGAATTGAGTGGGAAAACTCACAGGGCTGGCCTAATTGTATTTTCTTTGAAGGATAAGAAGCTTCTCTAAAAGGTTCATATTCTTTGACTCAGCAATTCCACTTACAGGAATTTTTTAAGAGCAATTACACAATGATAGTCTTTATGTCATTGAACCCTCACTGCAATTTTGATGGTCTCATTCATTCATTGAGCATACTTATTAGGTGCGTCTTCCAAGGGCCGTCCTGTTGGGGACTTAATACAGCTGGAAACTGGTGGCCCACCCCCACCCCAGTGGAGCTCACCTTTCAAGTAGGTGCAGACTGGTTTGATTGAGTTCCATGGAAAACAATAAAGTGGGGTAAGGGGAAAAGTCGGGGAGCTGAGGGTCAGCGTGACATGGAAGTAGAAATCAAGGCTTTTTGGGGCGGGGGTTGTGGGTACAAGTGCCAAGGGCTGGCTGGGAAGCCTTTGGGGAGCTTTGTACAGAGTGTGTGGTTCTTTATGTTTCAGTGTTTCCTCATAGTTGGTTAACTAATACATTTGTTATGCAATTAAGCCATCTTTTCATTTTTAAACATTTTGAAAAACATTTTTTAGAGATGGGGTCTTGATTTGTTGCCTAGGCTGGTCTCCAGGTCCTGAGCTCAAGGGATCCTCCCACCTTGGCCTCCCAAAGTGCTGCGATTACTGGTGTGAGCCACCATGCCCAGCCAATTAAGCTACATTTTAAAACAACCAAGACAGGCGCTAAACCCTGGAGCTGCTGACCCAAGCTCATCCTCACCCCTCTTCCCCAGTCTACTCCAGGGAGGAACAGGGACTGGCCAGTCAGGTGAGGGTTCTCTAGCTTTGGCCTCAAGCTCTGGTGTGACATGGGTGCTGTTTCCACCTGTGGAGGGAGGTATGTGGACTGGAATAAAGGCTCCCAGAGGGCAGGGCCTTGTGGGGCTTTTACCATGTTTCTGGCACCGAGATAGCTGGGATACAGTGGAGTGAGTGCAGTGAACACATGGCCAAGGAGGCTGTGCAGATGGGAAAGGCCTTCACCAGCTTGTGGGGATGAACTCAGGATGTCACCCTGCAGGGGGACTGAATTCTGTGTCCTGGCCTTTTGTTTAAGAGCCTGGAGTCACATCCTGGGTTTTTTTTTTTTTTGTGAGACGGAGTCTTGCTCTGTCGCCCAGGCTGGAGTGCAGTGGCCGGATCTCAGCTCACTGCAAGTTCCGCCTCCCGGGTTTACGCCATTCTCCTGCCTCAGCCTCCGGAGTAGCTGGGACTACAGGCGCCCGCCACCTCGCCCGGCTAGTTTTTTGTATTTTT
>NW_022306061.1:0-2596 GCF_002776525.5 Piliocolobus tephrosceles | reverse complement strand
CGGTGGTTCATGCCTGTAATCCCAGTGCTTTGGGATTGAGGCTGAGGCAGGAAGATCACTTGAGCCCTGGAGTTCAAGACCAGCCTGAGCAACATAGCAAGACCAGATCTCTACAAAACAAATTAAAAATTAGCCTGGGGCCGGGCGCAGTGGCTCAAGCCTGTAATCCCAGCACTTTGGGAGGCCGAGACGAGGTCAGGAGATCGAGACCATCCTGGCTAACACGGTGAAACCCCGTCTCTACTAAAAAAAATACAAAAAAAAAAAAAACTAGCCGGGAGAGGTGGCGGGTGCCTGTAGTCCCAGCTACTCGGGAGGCTGAGGCAGGAGAATGGCGTAAATCCGGGAGGCGGAGCTTGCAGTGAGCTGAGATCCGGCCACTGCACTCCAGCCTGGACAACAGCCTGCACAACAGCCTGGACAACAAAAAAAAAAATTAGCCTGGCTTGACCAGACGCAGTGGCCCATGCCTGTAATCCCAGCACTTTGGAAGGCCGAGGCAGGCGGATTGCCTGAGGTCAGGAGTTCGAGACCAGCCTGACCGTCATGGAGAAACCCTGTTCCTACTAAAAATACAAATATTAGTCGGGTGTGGTGGCGCATGCCTGTAATCCCAGCTACTTGGGAGACTGAGGTGGGAGGATCACTTGAGCCCAGAAGTTCGAAGCTGCAGTGAGCTATGATCACACCACTACAGTCCAGCCTAGGCAACAGAGCAAGACCCGGTCTCAAAGCAATGAAAAGGGAAAGAAATGCAGGTTCCCAGGCCCCCACGCAGACTTCACACACCAGAAACTGAGCAGAGTTGACGGGGGGCACAATCTGCGTGTTCATGACTCCCCGCTTCCAGGCAATTCAGATGCCAGATAAAGTTTGGGGGAAGGGGCCGGGCGCGGTGATTCACGCCTGTCATCCCAGTACTTCAGGAGGCCGAGGTGGGTGAATCACTTGAGGTCAGGAGTTCGAGACCAGCCTGGCCAACATGGAAACCCCATCTCTACTAAACATACAAAAATTGGCTGGGTGTGGTGGTGGGCGGCTGTAGTCCCAACTACTTGGGAGGTTGAGGCAGGAGAATCGCTTGAACCCGGGAGGCAGAGGTTGCAGTGAGCCAAGATAGCCCCATTGCACTCTAGTCTGAGTGACAGAGCGAGACTCCGTCTGAAAACAAAGGAAAGAAAAGAAATGCAGGTTTCCAGGCCCCAACACAGACTCGCACACCAGAAACTGGACGGGGTGGTGGTGGGGGGCACAATCTGGGTATTCATGACTTCCCCCTCCTAAGCAATTTGGATGCCAGATAAAGCGGAGGAAGGGCTGGAGGTTAGATCTGCCAGGCTGCACTCCAGCCTGGGCGACAGATTCTGTCTCAAAAAACAAAAACAAACAAACAAAAAACTTAAAACAACAACAACAACAAAAACTAGGGCCGGGATGGGGTGGCAGGAGGGGAGAGGCAAGGGACAGCGAGGAGGGGCGGGGGCCCGGGAGAGCCACCAGCCTTCTGTGCCTTCCTGGCATCCCCCACACCCCTGCTCCGCCGTTCCCATTAGGCAGGGTGGAAAACCGAGGCTGCCGGGCAGGGGCCGGTTGCGTGGTTTCTGGCGCCACCTGGTGGCCATAGGGGCTACTGCCGTCAGCAGGAGGTACTGCAGGCTGGAGGGACCGTAGTCCATTCACGCCAAAAACATATAGTGAGCACCTACGGTGTACCAGGCACTGTGCTAGGCCATAGCACAGTGAAGAGGAATGAAGAGGAAATATATTTTTTTTAAAAAATACTAAAACTGGCCGAAGAGTCATAACTTAGAGATGCGGAAGTCAACATTAAAACAAGCAGTTAAAAGCAGCCTGTTGGCCGGGCACGGTGGGTCACGCCTGTAATCCCAGCACTTTGGGAGGCTGAGGAGGGCAGATCACCTGAGGTCAGGAGTTCCAGACCAGCCTGGCCAACATGGTGAAACCCCCGTCTCTACTAAAAATACAAAAATTAGCTGGACGTGTTGGTGGGTGCCTGTAATCCCCAACTACTCGGGAGGTTGAGGCAGGAGAATCGCCTGAACCTGGGAGACAGAGGTTGCAGTGAGCCGAGATTGTGCCACTGCCAGTCTGGGTGATAGAGCGAGACTACATCTCAAAATAACAACAACAACAACAAAGCAGCCTCTTGTGGGGGAAATTGCAGGGAGGCGACATCACACGTATAATTTTCTGAACAAATCTAGATGACTCAGCTCTTAAAAATGCACACTGTGGGCCGGGCACGGTGGCTCACGCCTGTAATCCCAGCACTTTGGGAGGCCAGGGTGGGTGGATCACGAGGTCAAGAGTTGGAGATCATCCTGGCTAACACGGTGAAACCCCATCTCTACTAAAAAAATACAAAAAATTAGCCGGGCGTGGTGGTGGGTGCCTGTAGTCCCAGCTACTTGGGAGGCTGAGACAGGAGAATGGTGCGAACTGGGAGGTGGAGCTTGCAGCAAGACGAGATCGCACCACTGCACTCCAGCCTGGGCAACAGTGCGAGACTCCGTTTAAAAAAAAAAAAGCGGCCGGGTGCGGTGGCTCAAGCCTGTAATCCCAGCACTATGGGAGG
>NW_022306057.1:0-3199 GCF_002776525.5 Piliocolobus tephrosceles | reverse complement strand
TGGGGTTTATGATCTGATATTTTATGTAGGGTGCAGGGACTCCAAATGATGTCTATCTTTATTTTATTATTTATTTATTTTTGGGACGAGTTCTGCTCCGTCACCCAACCTGGAGCGTAGTGGCTCCATCTCGAGTCACTGCAACCTCCGCCTCCTGGGTTCAAGTGATTCTCCTGCCTCAGCCTCCTGAGTAGCCTGGATTATAGGGGTGTGCAATCACGCCCAGGTAATTTTCGTATTTTTAGTAGAGACAAGGTTTCACCATGTTGGTCATGCTGGTCTCAAACTCCTGACCTCGTGATCTGCCTGACTTGGCCTCCCAAAGTGCTGGGATTACAGGCGTGAGCCATAGCACCCAGCTATTATTTTATTTTATTTTATTTTAGAGACGGAGTTTCGCTCTTGTTGCCCAGGCTGGAGTGCAGTGGCATGATCTTGGCTCACCACAACATCTGCCTCTCAGGTTCAAGTGATTCTCCTGCCTCAGCCTCCTGAGTAGCTGGAATTACAGGCATGTGCCACCACACCTGGCTAATTTTGTATTTTTATTAGAGACAGGGTTTCTCCATGTTGGTCAGGCTGGTCTCGAACTCCTGACCTCAGGTAATCTGACCACCTTGGCCTCCCAAAGTGCTGGGATTACAGACTTGAGCCACTGCACCCAGCCTTTATTTTTAATTTATTATATATTTTTTAGACAGGGTGTTGCTCCATTGTCCAGGCCGGAGTGCAGTGGTGTGATCACAGATCACTGCAGACTTCACCTCCAGAACTCAAATGATCCTCCCATCTCAGCCTCCTGAGTAGCTGGGACTCTGCCGTTGTACCTGGCCCAAACATGATTTTTAGTCATTAACCCCTTTTTCTTTCTTTCTTTGATTTTTGTTTTTTTGAGACAGGGTCTCGCTCTCTCACCCAGGTTGTCGTCCAATGGTGTATCTCCATTTACTGCAGCCTCGACCTCCTGGGTTCAAGTGATCCTCCCACCTCAGCCTCTCGAGTAGCTGAGACGACAGGTGCACACCACCACCCCCAGCTAATTTTTTTTTTTTTTTGGTAGAGACAGTTTCACCATGTTGCCCAGACTGGTCTCGAACTGCTGAGTTCAAGTGATCCTCCTGCTTTGGTCTCCCAAAGTGGTAGGATTACAGGCTTGAGCCACCGCGCCCAGCCGCTAAATCCATTTTCACAGGAAATTTTACTCAGAAGCTCAACAACAACAACAAAATCACTTCCTGAACTGAGAATGTCCAGTTGAAGTGAGTGGGGTGGGAGCCCTACCCACGTGGCCTTCCCTCCTAGGTCCCCAGTTCCCTAAGCCTCTGGCACAGCTACGTATTTATTTATTTATGTATTTATGAGACAGAGTCTCGCTCTGTCTCCCAGACTGGAGTGCAGTGGCACAATTTTGGCTAACTGCATCCTCCACCTCCCAGGTTCAAGCGATTCTCCTGCCTGAGCCTCCGAAGCAGCTGGGATTACAGGCGTGCACCCCCACACTCAGCTAATTTTTGTATTTTTAGTAGAGACGGGGTTTCACCATGTTGGCCAGGCTGGTCTCAAACTCCTGACTGCAGGTATCTGACCACCTCGGCCTCCCAAAGTGCTGGGATTACGGGCGTGAGCCACCGTGCCCGGCCAGGGCTACGTTCTTGAAAGCACCTTCCTGCCCCCTGCCGTACCCCAGGGTGGCAGGACCCAGTCTCTGGGGGTCAGACAGAGAGAGTGACGGGAAGGCTACAGTGACTTAGCCTGGGAGCCACCAACAGCCAGCCATTACCCCTGGGCCCGGGGTCGGGCAGGGCTGCTCTGTCACCCTCAGGAGTGTTTGGCTCCAGGGACTCAGGGCATAGCAGCACCTTCCCCAAGCCCTCCCCCTTCCACAGGGCACGCATGGGAAGCAGCAGGTCCCACCTTTCCCCAGGAGACTGCCTGGTAATGCCTGGGTAGCTGGAGTCCAGGTCAAACGCAGGGGAGCAGGAGGGCCCAGAGCCTCAGCCCTCCTGCCAGGCTCCTCAGGCTTCTCCTACATCAACAAAGCAAACGAAGGCAACAAACTCAGAAAGCACTTCTCCACCGTTCCCTCTGCCATGAGTGGCTGCGCCACACCCGGCCCCGCCCCACCCCACCTCTTCCCGCCGCTCTGTGACTCAGAGTTAAGAGATGAGATAGTCTGAAATCACGCTACGGTGAGGGGCTGGCATTTGTGTTGCCAACCTGATGGACCTGGGAGGCACCCACAAACTACACCCTCGGTGGCTGAGGGTGCACCCTTCTGTTCAGCCAGTCACGAGGAAGCGTGTCACAGTGGAGTGGGGCTTTCTCCATTGTATGGAAGTGGGGTGGGGGTGGGGGTGGGGCGTTGGGATGGCGTTTTCTTCCTTGGCAGGCAGGCCCTCGAGAGACTTAAAGAGGGGCCGGGCACGGTGGCTCATGCCTGTAATCCCAGCACTTTGGGAGGCCAAGGCGGGCAGATCACCTGAGGTCAGGAGTTCGACACCAGCCTGACCAACATGGTGACTCCCAGTTTCTACCAAAGATACAAAAATTAGCTGGGCATGGTGGCACATGCCTGTAGTCCCAGTTACTCAAGAGGCTGAGGCAGAGGCAGGAGAATCGCTTGAAACTGGGAGGCAGAGGTTGCAGTGAGCTGAGATGGCGCTACTACACTCCAGACTGGGTGACAGAGTGAGATCCAGTCTCGAAAAAAAAAAAAAAAAAAAGAACCTTAAAGAGGGCTGCTGTGAGTTATTCTTGCAGACGAGGAAAGTACCCCATTTTGACTCCTTAGTCTCTGGCTCTGGCTGGGTAGGTCCATCCTGGCTTGGTACTTTTGCCCTAGCTCAGTCCACGGTGAGCCCACCCAGGTGAGCAATGCTCCTGGTCATGCGGTGCACAGGCTGGGCGGGCGCTTTGTGGATCCCCATGCAGGATGGGTTCTGGGGTGCACAGAAGAACCTTTTCAAACATGGTGGTAAAATGCACATCACATAACATTTACCGTTTGAACTATGTTTAAGTGTACAGTTCATGTCCTTGCCATGGCAGGGGAAAGAAGGAGGAAGGGAGGAATGTAAAGAAAGAAAAGAAAACAGAAAGAAAGGAAAGAAAGAAAGAGAGAGAGAGAGAAAGAAAGAAAGAAAGAAAGAAAGAAAGAAAGAAAGTAAGAAAGAAAGAAAGAAAGAGAAAGAAAGAAAGA
>NW_022306053.1:0-1646 GCF_002776525.5 Piliocolobus tephrosceles | reverse complement strand
GGAATAAGTACTCTTGAAGTGAGAGGAACGGGTAACCAGGAATGGGTAACCCAGGGATTTACCCCAGAAGTAGTTGCAAATCAGGCACTATATGATTGGGAATACATCCACAAACCTTTAGGACTTAAATTCTTTTTTTTTTTTTTTTTGAGACAGAGTCTCGCTCTGTCGCCCAGGCTGGAGTGCAGTGGCGCGATCTCGGCTCACTACACGCTCCGCCTCCCGGGTTTTAGGCCATTCTCCTGCCTCAGCCTCCCGAGTAGCTGGGACTACAGGCGCCCGCCATCTCGCCCGGCTAGTTTTTTGTATTTTTAGTAGAGACGGGGGTTTCACCGTGTAGACCAGGATGGTCTCGATCTCCTGACCTGGTGATCCACCCGTCTCGGCCTCCCAAAGTGCTGGGATTACAGGCTTGAGCCACCGCGCCCGGCAAATTCTTTTTTAAAGTAAAGTCAGCTGTATTTTTTAGAGTCTCAGGCCTGGCAAAGCAGAGGTTTTTGCCTTTACACTATTGGGCAAAATTACTTCCAGGCACAGTTTTGTTTGACTATGTTCATTGAAGCTAAAGAGCAAATCCTAGAATTGTGATTTCACTGGAGAGAATCTTTGTGCCCACTGTTTTGTTTTTGCATCTTCTTCCCTCTTCCCAGCAGGGACATCTGGTCCCCATTTAGGGAAACTGAAGTCCCTAGCTTGTGGCTCTTCTCCCACTCCCCCAGTCATATCTGAGACAATACATTCACACTTTTTTTTTTGAAACAGGGTCTTAGTTTGTCATCCAGGCTAGAGTGCAGTGGCATGATCATGGCTCAGTACAGCCTCAACCTCCTGGGTTCAAGCGATTCTCCCACCTCAGTCCCCTGAGTAGCTGGAACTACAGGTACATGCCACCATGCCTGATTAAATTTAAAAAAAGAGTTATACACCAGGTGTGGTGGCTCATGCCTGTAATCCCAGCATTTTGGGAGGCCGGGGGAGGTGGATCACTTGAGGCTAGCAGTTGGAGACCAGCTCGGCCAACATGGCGAAACTCTATCTCTCCTACAAAGTACAAAAAAAATTAGCTGGGCATGGTGGTGCGGATCTGTAATTCCAGCTATTTGGGAGGCTGAGGCAAGAAAATCACTTCAACCTAGGAAATGGAGGTTGCAGTGAGCTGAGATCGTGCCATTGCACTCCAGCCTGGGCAACGAGCAAGACTGTCTCAAAAAATAACTTTTTTTTTTTTTTTTTTTTTTTTTAGACACAGTGTCTCATCATGTTGCTCAGGCTGCTCTTAAACTCCTTGGTTCAAGTGATCCTCCCTTCTCTGGCTCCCACAGTGCTGTGATTACAGGTGTGAGCCACCATGCCTGGCTCATAGTTTCTTGATTGAAATAACACATTTAGATCACAAAGTTCAAACAGACATTTGGATTTTAAACACTGCAGTGAAAAACTTTTTCAAGGAATTTCAAATGGACAGTTTGATAATATTAATGGTGGTAGAGAAGCGATCAGCCTTGGGCACAGAAGTAGGACCAGCTTCATAATTTGCAGCGCCCAATGCAAAATGAAAATGTGAAGTTCTTTGTTCAAAATTATTAAGAATGTCAAAGCTGTGACAACAGAGCATTAAACCAACTACAGGGTCCTGTGTGACTGCA
>NW_022306052.1:0-2243 GCF_002776525.5 Piliocolobus tephrosceles | reverse complement strand
TCTAAAAAAAAAAAAAAAAAAAAAAAGAAATGACTTTTGGTTTTGTTCATTTTTCTGCTCCCTCTCCCCCATGTTGTATTTCATTTGTCTTCACTTTAATCTTTACTGTTTCCTTCCCTGTGCTTGGATTGGGCTTAGTGTGTTATTCTTTTTCTAGCTTTATTTATTTATTTATTTATTTATTTATTTATTTATTTATTTATTTTTGAGATGGAGTCTCGCTGTGTCGCCCAGGCTGGAGTGCAGTGAGTATCTGGGATTAGAGGTGCCCGCCACCATGCCTGGCTAACTTTTTTGTATTTTTAGTAGAGATGGGGTTTCACCATGTTAGGCAGGATGGTCTTGATCTCCTGACCTTGTGATCCGCCCGCCTTGGCCTCCCAGAGTGCTGGGATTACAGGCGTAAGCCACTGCGCCTGGCCTCTAGCTTTTTATTGTAGAAAGTTAGGTTATTCATTTAAGATCGTTCTTTTAATAAATCTTTAACTGCTTTCTCTTCATCCTATAAATTTTGGTATGTTGTGTTTTCATTTTATCTTAATTCATTCTCTGATTTCTCTTTTGCTTTCTTCTTTGACCCATTGATAATTAGGAGTGTTTACTTTTTACATATTTGTGAGTCAAATTTCCTTTTGTTACTGATTTCTAGTTTCGTTTCACTATGTTTGGAAAATATTGTTTGCACGATTTCACTCTTAAAATGTATTGAGACTTGATTGGTGGTTTAACATAAGGTTCTTCCTCAAGACTGTTCTATGTTTGCTTAGACAGAGTGCGTAACCTGTTGTTGCTGGGTGGAGTTTTCTATAGATGTGTTAGCTCTGGTTGGTTCATAGTGTTGTTCAAGCTTTCATTCTTGTTGATTTTCTGTCTCGTTGCTCTGAGTATTACTTTAACATAATAACCTCAACAGTCTAGTTCAGGTTCATACCAACTCCATTTCAATCATAGACAAAAGCTTTGCTCCTCTAAAGCCTTGCTCCCTCCCCCAACCTTTGTGCTGTTACTGGGATACAAATTAGATATTTCTACATCATGTTCTGGTTGATACAGATTTGTAATTATTACCTTATGCAGTTGTCTCTTAAATTATATAGAGTAACAAGAATTACAAAATGTGTTTATACCTTCTTTTATATTTGCCTAGGTAGTTACCTTTACTGATGCTCTTTATTTCTTCCTGTGGATTTGCGTTACTGTCTAGTATCCTTTATTTCAGCCGAAAGGACCCCCTTTAGTAATTCTTATAAGATAGGTTTGCTAGCAACAGATTCTTTTAGTTACAGTTTATTTGTGCAATGTCTTAATTTCTCCTTCATTTTCAAAGGATAGTCTTGGGAGATCTAGAATTCTTGGATGGCAGTCTTTCTTTTAGCACTGAGGATATGTCATGATCCTGCCTCCTCCTGGCCTGCATGGTTTCTATGAGGAATCAGCTGTTAATCTTAGGGAATGTGCTTTGTATGGATGAGCCACTTCTCCCTTTCTGCTTTTTAAGATTCTTTCTTTGTCTTTGTCCTGTGACAGTTTGATTCTGGTATGTCTAGCTGTAGATCTCTTGGTCTCTATCCTAAAATTCAACCAGAAGAATTTTCTCTTCTGCCTCCTCAAGTCTGTTCTTGAGCCCCTCTAGTTACTTTTTCATTGTAGTTACTGTACTTTTCAACTAAAGAATTTCTTTCTTTTTTTTCTTTTTAGACAGGCTCTTGCTCTGTCACCCAGAGTGGACTGCAGTGGCATGAACGTGACTCACTGCAGCCTTGACCCCTGAACTCAAGCCATCTTCCTGCCTCAGCCCCCACCGAGCTGGGACTACAGGCACACCCCACCATATCCAGCTAGTTTTTGAATTTTTTGTAGGACAGGGTTTCACCATGTTGCCCAGGCTGATCTTGAACGCCTCAGCTCGGGCAGTGTGTCTACCTCGGCCTCCCAAAATGCTGGGGTTATAGGCGTGAGCCACCATGCCCGGCCAGAGTTTCTTTTTGGTTCCTTTTTATAATTTCTACCTCTCTATTGATATTCTCTATTTGTTGAGACATTGTTCTCCTTGTTCCTTTTAGTCCTTTGTCCCTAGTTTCCTTTAGCTCTAAGCGTATTTAAAAGAGTTGATTGAAGTCTTTGTCTAGTAAGTCCAGTGTCTGAGCTTCCTCAGGGGCAACCTAGTGATTGTCTTTTTTCTTGTATATGGGCAGTACTTTCTTGTTTCTTTGCGTTTTTTGTGATGATGGGTCGAAAGTGGG
>NW_022306051.1:0-3806 GCF_002776525.5 Piliocolobus tephrosceles | reverse complement strand
GCCGTGTTAGCCAGGATGGTCTCGATCTCCTGACCTCGTGATCCGCCCATCTCGGCCTCCCAAAGTGCTGGGATTACAGGCTTGAGCCACCGCGCCCGGCTTTGTGCTTTCTTACTGCCATCTCTGTAGGACCTAGAAGTGTGCCAGACACACAAATTTGTTCAGTATTTGTTGGATGAATGAATGAATGAATGAATGAGGCGCTTTCAGGGACTCCCACTATGGGAGTTGGTGGTCCTCAGGTTAAGGATTCCTTCTAGAAAGGAGTCAGAGTCTCAGCCACGTGCGGTGGCTCACATCTGTAATCTCAGCACTTTGGGAGGCCAAGGCAGGTGGATCACTTGAGATCAGGAGTTCAACACCAGCCTGGCCAACATGGGGAAACCCTGTCTACTAAAAATACGAAAGTTTTAGCTGGGCATGGTGGTCCACACCTGTAATCCCAGCTACTCGGTAGGCTGAGGCTGGAGAATTGCTTGAACCCTGGAGGGTGAGGCTGCAGTGAGCCAAGGTCACCCTGGGCAAAAGAGTGAGACCCCGTCAAAAAAAGAAGTCGAGAGAGAGAGAGAGAGAAGAGAGAGAAGAAAGGAAGAGAGAAAGAGGCCAGGCACGGTAGGTCACGCCTGTAATCTCAGCACTTTGGGAGGCCGAGGAGGGTGGTTCACGAGGTCAGGAGATCGAGACCATCCTGGCTAACACGGTGAAACCCCGTCTCTACTAAAAATACAAAAAACTAGCTGGGCAAGGTGACGGGCGCCTGTAGTCCCAGCTACTCGGGAGGCTGAGGCAGGAGAATGGCGTAAACCCGGGAGGCGGAGCTTGCAGTGAGCAGAGATCGCGCCACTGCACTCCAGCCTCCGTCTCAAAAGAAAAAAAAAAAAAAACAGAAAGAAAGAGAAAGAAAGAAAAAAAAGAAAAGAAAAAAGAAACCAGAGTCTCCAGGCATGGTTGTGGAAATGATACTTTGCCATGGAGTGCCCAGCTTGCCTCATCTGCTTCCCAAGCTGTGTGCCCACAGGGCTGTGTCCTCCTGGAAGGACCACTTTTTCTACTTGGCACAAAGGTACCATCTAGGCTGGAGACAACCCCTGAGAGTACCTGCTCTTCTGGGGTGGGGATCCCCCTGCTGTACAGAAGCAGCTCTGGCTGCCGCAGACCATTCTGTCCATGCTATCCCAGGCTGCAGCCCCAACACTGAGCACAGGCCCGGTGCACAGCACGCGCTTGGCAAATCTCTGTGGACTACAGAAATGGGTAGGTGTCCTGTCATCCACCCCTTTGTCCTCAGATCCGTTCTTATTATTTTTATTTTTTATTTTTATGTATTTACTTATTTTATTATTTTTTGAGACAGAGTCTTGCTCTGTTACCCAGGCTGGAGTGCAGTGGCACAATCTCAGCTCACTGCAGCCTCTGCCTCATGTGTTTAAGCGATTCTCCCGCCTCAGCCTCCAGAGTAGTTGGGATTACAGATGCTGGTCACCATGCCCAGCTAATTTTTGTATTTTTAATAGAGGCGGGGTTTCACCATGTTGGCCAGGCTGGTCTCTAGCTCCTGACCTTAGGTGATCTTCCCGCCTCGGCCTCCCAAAGTGCTGCGATTATAGGCGTGAGCCACTGCACCCGGCCTTATTTTTATTTTTTGTTTTATTTATTTTTATTTTTTGAGACAGAGTCTCACTTTGTCACCCAGGCTGGAATGTAGGTCAGCCATTACCTGTGGGTCACCTGGAGGGTGTCAGTTCTGGGCACTCCCAGCTCTCTACCCAAACAGGTGAAGTGGCTTCAGTAACTCAGGGACTTACAGTCTACTGGGAGAGAGAAAGGTGCACCCAATGAATTAAATATAAATGATGCGATAAGGCTGGGTGTGGGGGCTCATGCCTGTAAACCCAGCACTTTGAGAGGCCTTACTTCAAGGCCACACAGACTTCGAGGTGATGTTTTTCCTTTTTTTTTTTTGAGATGGAGTCTCGCTCTGTCACCAGGCTGGAGTGCAGTGACGCGATCTCGACTCACTGCAAGCTCCACCTCCCGAGTTCACGCCATTCTCCTGCCTCAGCCTCCCAAGTAGCTGGGACTACAGGCGCCCGCCACCATGCCTAAGTTTTTTGTAATTTTAGTAGAGACAGGGTTTCACCATGTTAGCCAGGATGGTCTCGATCTCCTGACCTCGTGATCCACCTGCCTCAGCCTCCCAAAGTGCTAGGATTACAGGCATGAGCCACCATGCCCGGCTGAAGTTTTTCCTTTTTTTCTTTTTGGTGATTTCTTATTCTGGTAGTATATACATAACATTAAAGTTACATTTTATTTTTAATCATTTTTAAGTGCACAGATTAGGGGCATTAAGTACATTGACAATGTTCTACAACCATCACCTCCATCCAGCTCCAGAACTTTTTCATCTTGCCAAACACTCAGTCCCTATTCAACACTAACTCCCTGTTCCCCCTTCCTTTTCCTCAGCCCCTGGCACTCACCATTCTGCTTTTTTTTTTTTTTTTTTTTTCTGAGACAGAGTTTCACTCTTGTCACCCACACTGGAGTGCAATGGCGCATTCTCTGCTCACTGCAACCTCTGCTTCCCAGGTCCAAGCCTTTCTTCTGTCTCAGCCTCCTGGGTAGCTGGGATTACAGGTGACCGCCACCACGCCCAGCCAATTTTTGTATTTGTAGTAGAGATGGGGTTTCACCATGTTGGCCAGGCTGGTCTCGAACTCCTGACCTCAGGTGATCTACCTGCCTTGGCCTCCCAAAGTGCTGGGATAAGAGGCATGAACCACCGTTCCTGGCCAGTGCTACACATTTTTTAAACAATCAGATCTTATGAGAACTCACTCTCCTGATGACAGCACCAAGAGGGAGGGTATTAAACATGAGAAACCGCTCCCATGAGCCACTCACCTCCCAGCAATCCCCACCTCCAGCATTGCGGATTATATTTCAATATAAGATTTGGGCAAGGGCGCAGATCCAAACCATATCATAGAAGTAGGGTCTCATTCTGTCACCCAGGCTGGAATGTAGTGGCGTGAACATGGCTCACTGCAGCCTCAAACTCCTGGGCTCAAGTGATCTTCCTGCCTTGGCCTCCCGATAGCAGGGATTACAGGCACACACCACCACACCCAGCTAATTATCTTATTTTTTGTAAAGATAGGAGGTCTCACCGTGTTGCCCAGGATGATCTCAAACTCCTGGGCTCAAACGACCCTCCTGCCTTGGCCTCTCAAACTGCTGGGATTACAGGCATGAGCCCCCACACCCAGCCTCATTGCATCATTTATATTTAATTCATTGGGTTTACCTTTCTCTCTCCCAGTAGACTGTAATTGATGCATAGAAAACTTCCTCAGTATATCTTCCTGCTTTATACAAGGTTCTTTGGTTGCCAGTAGAGAAAGCATTTCATTCTCCAAAAGAGAAATTTATTACTAGGATATAAAAGTCTTTCGTGGAGTCTAATAACAGGAAATTCAGCTGGAGTTTACAAGGAACTGGACTCTAGCGTTGGACACCTGTCTACAACAAAGCCCCTCTCTCTCCTCAGTCTTTCTTGTTCTGCGAATCAGTTTCTCGTGCTCATGGTGGGAAGCAGCTGCTCCTTTTATCACCTCAGTTCCAATCACTCACAGAAACTAAAAAAAAAAAAAAAAAGAAAGAAAGAAACTAACTGGCTGTTTCTGAATTCCAATTCCTAAACCCTGATTGGCCCAGCTGGGTCTGGAGTCTGCCCCTGGCCAGTCATGCTGCTGCCACTGTGGTTCTTCTCATGAAATTTTTCTCTTCTCGCCGGGCGCGGT
>NW_022306048.1:0-1770 GCF_002776525.5 Piliocolobus tephrosceles | reverse complement strand
AATATAATGCGTTAAAAATATAATGCGTTAAAAATATAATGCGTTAATAAAACAATGCGTTCACAAAATAGTACGTTCATAAAACAATGCGTTAGCAAAGCGATGCGTTCACAAAACAATGTGTTAACAAAATAATATGTAAAGAAAAAAAAAAATATGTTTAGGGAAAAAATATAAGAAAAAACATGAGATACCAAAAAAAAAAAAAAAAAAAAAAAAAAAAAAAAAAAAAAAAAAAAAAAATGAAAAAAAAAAAAAAAAAAAAAAAAAAAAAAAAAAAAAAAAAAAAAAAATTACATATACAAAAATATATATATATATATATATATATATATATATACATATATATATACATATATACATATATATATACATATATACATATACAAAAAGTTAAAAACCAAACCTTCAACTAATTTATAATAAAAAGTACAAAACGAATAAGTCAGAACAATATTTGTAAAAAATAATAAAGTAGTAGTAAGAAAAAAAAAAAAAAAACTCCATAAAAAGGTTATTAATTTGTAACAGTCAAAAAACAGGAAAAAAAAAAAAAAAAAAAAAAAAAAAAAAAAAAAAAAAAAAAGTTTTAAAATGAAATTAAATAGTGCTTTTTTTTTTGTTTGTTTGATATATGTTATAACTTGTTTAAATTTTGCATTTGTAAAAAGTGTAAGATCAGTGTATGGTGAATCCACTGGGGGGAAAGGAAGCGCACAATGTGAACAGGAAAAAGAAGCTATAAAAAAAGAGAATGAAGCAAATAAAAAGAAACTACAAAATTGTATGGATAGTGGTGGCAAAGATTTAAAAACTTGTTTAGCAAAAGTTGATGAATATCAGAAGGAAGCAGAGAGATGTTCCGAAAGAGAAACAAAATGTAATGAAAACTTAGAAGATAACGAGGATAAGTTTAACAGCGAATTAAATGAAAAAGTTGATGAAATTTCTAAACTAACAGCTGATTTGAATATATTAGAAAGTGAAAAATATTTAACTGAAACAAAATTAAATAATTGTTATACAAACTTGGATAATTGTCAAGATGCATCTGGTGGTACAGGTGAAGGGTATTTAATATCTTATTCAATTATAATGAAATATTTTTCTAAAATTTTTAAAATATATAAAACATTTTATATAATAATAGATGATAACACTCCTATTTTTTCAATATTCATTTTTTTTATGATTTAAAAGATAAAATTCAAGAAAATGTAAGTACATGGAGTTTTTTTAGTCATGAACAAAATACGTTTATGTCTAAAAAAGATAAAAGATAATAATGCAGCAAAACGTTTTAACAAATTTTATGAAAATTCGTTTTTAAAAAAACCTACAAATCTGATAAAAAGAAAAATAACAAACTCTGTAATGATGATTAAAAGTTATATTTTTAATTCTATTAATAATATTATTATTCCTAAAATATTAACAACTAAAACAAATTTTCAAAACAGGGTTGAAAGTTTTATGACAAGATTAAATAAGAATTCTAAAAACTTAATATATACCATAAATAATATAAACCCAGAACTTACTGATATTATACCACCAAATTTATCAGATCAAATCATTTTATTAATTTATTTTACTATTCTTAATGTTATACATATGTATGTATTGTTTTATTTATTATTTTTATTTTATAAGTTTTTTAAAAGAGCATATAAAGTAATATATTCTTTTTCATATGTTATATTATCTAATACATTAAAAATTACTTTGTTTTTCATAACTTTACCTATTCGCCCTTGTTTACCAAAAAAA
>NW_022306046.1:0-1049 GCF_002776525.5 Piliocolobus tephrosceles | reverse complement strand
TGTGTTTCAATTAAATGGGAATATGGTTTACACAGAATCCTGGGTAACTGACATGTATGTAAATACCTATAATCTCCTCTAAGATCTGAATGGTTATTATTTGGATTTAACAAAAGAAAGCTATGCAACTTGTTTGGGCTTTAGATACTTACTATTATTAGAGGACGAACACCACCAGCTGGACCTAACATCAACTTCAGAGGTTCTGGAGAAGGTCCCTGGTTTCTTCACTTCATGGCAAGCAGAGCCATCTTCCACAGATTCTCTGAATTCTTAAAATAGATCTGCAAATTTGGATATAAAGTACAAGAGAGAAGGTACCCATAAATTGGAGCGACGTAAAGTCTAAAACTGCTCATTAATTGAAAATATATTATGAATTCCTTAACATTCATACAAATGCATTTATTTTTCTGATCAGCAATCTATTAAATGCACCAAAAGGGATCAACACGAAGTGCCAATCCCCCCAAAAAAACTTCCCCAAAGCAGTAACACAATACTAGACAGTAAAACAGTAGGCTGTAAGCATTTTAGTTGAAATCTGTAAGTTAATTTTAACAAAAATAACACATTTCAATGTCAATATGATTTCTCTCTCCTTCATCACTTACCTTTTTCCTAACAGGCAAAGATACAGAAATCAGAGCAGAAGCAAAGAACCTATACAGCGACAACAAAGCCTGGAGATTAAGCTGCATTCCCTGAAAAAAAAAGTAAGTTTTCCATTTTCAATTCTCTGGCTATTAAGAAACTGAGGAAACAAATACCAATAAAAAGAAAAAAAGTATATTCAGACCATAATTTCACTATGAGATATAGCTATAGGAAGATACTATCAAAAATCAAGGAAGGAGTAAGCAGACATTTAAGTCAACCACCATAAAAAAATCCTCTCCAAACTGTGATCTTCTCTTACCACCATTACTGACTTTACTTCTTTCTTGTATTTTCTCTCTTCTCCTTCCTGTACCTTAGGCTAAACAGTCATACTTACTTGCGTTGCATAGCTTATTTTCACTGGTAGCATACTCAGGACTCAAAGTTTA
>NW_022306044.1:475-1013 GCF_002776525.5 Piliocolobus tephrosceles | reverse complement strand
AAAAAAGTTATATTTACTAGTAAAATTAACCACACTATATTTTTTTTAATTTATGTACAACAAAATTATACAAAATAATTAAGTTATAATTAAGTTATAACCACATATGCATAGTGTAACTGTACAAATACTATGGTAATAAAAAAAAATGTAACATTATTAAATTAATCAAATACATTGTTATGTAAAATTGCTTACAATAATGCTCACTTTTACATTGAAAATTTAAAAAAAATCAAATAATACACATAACTGTTTTAACTTTTATAATTTCATGTATCCTAATCAAGACATAGCAGCCGGTGTGAATGATTTTAAAAATAAAATTGATAATACATGTAATTATAAACATTTCAAGAATTATCTATATTATCTTGTCCATTTGATGATGTATTAGTATTTAGCATTCCATCTGAACCATACAACCCAACAATGTTTACAGTAGCTTCATCACTATTTTCATCATCGGAGCCAAGATCAAATGGAATGTGACCACCAAAACCATTGACTAATTGACCTGATGCTTCATTTACATTAA
>NW_022306044.1:0-465 GCF_002776525.5 Piliocolobus tephrosceles | reverse complement strand
AAAAAAAAACAAATATAAATATTTCAAAATGTAAATTACCATAAGTTTCATTAGTTAACACCTCAAGCAAATTAGTGCTATTTGATGCATCATTGTTATTTTCTAAGGGATTTTTGTCGGCCATACTGTTCAATTTTGCTTTTCCAATTGTATAAATAAATTAAAATATATACGATATTATAAATATCCTTTATTTCTTATAATAATACGTGTTATAGAAAACTATTAAATATTTGTATATATTCAGTTATGAGCTAAAAAATTTTAAATTAAAAATATAATACAAACAATAATTGTAAATGTAAATATATTTTGCTATGCCAAATTAAAAATAATAACATATGCAACTCCACATACAAATAAACACATTTTAACTATATTAATAGTTTTTAATGCGTTTTTTGTAGTATTTTTTTTTTTTTTTTTTTTTACATTATCAATGTGCATGCAATTTTTTTTTTTTTT
>NW_022306042.1:2594-8588 GCF_002776525.5 Piliocolobus tephrosceles | reverse complement strand
TGGCAATAAAAATAATGGCAATAAAAATAATGGCAATAAAAATAATGACAATAAAAATAATGGCAATAAAAATAATGGCAGTAAAAATAATGGCAGTAAAAATAATGGCAGTAAAAATAATGGCAGTAAAAATAATGACAATAAAAATAATGACAATGGCGATGTTAACAATTATACCAACACATGTTACAAAAAAACTTTCGGCATACCCGGTTCGCTAGTAACTAATAAATTAAAAGTAATAAATGAAAGAATAAAAAAATATTTAATTAGTAGTAACACAAATGCATATAAATCCAATTCATGCGAATATAATTCGACAGGACATAATTCAACAGGACCTAATTCGACAGGACCTAATTCGACAGAACATAATTCGACAGAACATAATTCGACAGAACATAATTTAACCGAAGTGACACATCATATTCTTAGCAATACTGACCTGTATACTACATGTAAAAATGAAAAAAGTGACAACAACAATAACCACAACGATTATAATTGCAAAGACGGTAACAATAACTACTGTGACAATATAGATAAAAAGAAAAGCAAAGAATTTGTCGAAATCACATCAGCAGAACAACACACATTTAACAAAACAAAAAATAACTACATTATGAATTTATTATTATCGAATAATTATAAAAAAAGAAAAAAAAAAAAAAAAAACTACAAAACAAATGACAGTGACGGAGAACTATATGAGCGAAAAAAAAAAAGAATAAACATATACAAAACTCATTTGAGTGATAATGATATAACTAGTGTAACATTTAATTGTAAAACTAAATCGAAAAAGAAAAAAAAAAATGACACACGTATGCCATTTTATTCCAATATGAATTCAATTATTAATAACCTTTTGAAGAAAAAAGGAAAAATTAATACCCTATCAAAAAAAAACGATGAAAATAGGGCATCATCCGATGAACAGGTCGAACTAACAACTCTTCAAGAACAATGTCGTAAAAATCATGTCAAAAAAAGTGTACTATCAAAAAGGAAAAAAAAAGACAAAAACGATCATGATAATAGTAGTAAAGGTACTGATCATATGATAAAAAAAACCATAGTCTATAATAAAATTAAAAAAGAAAAAAACAAAAATAAAAAGGAACAACAGTTTATAAAAACAAAACTTCTAGAAATTCAAAAAAAAAAAAATATATATTCACAAGTAACAAAACGTAAGACTAACAGTTTTAATAGTAACCAAAACGAAAACGAAATCCAAAACGAAATCCAAAACGAAATCCAAAACGAAAGCGAAAACGAAAACGAAAACGAAAACGAAAACAAAATCCAATCATTATGTGGCCATTTAAAAAAGATAAATAAAAATGATAATAAAAACAAAAAGCAAAACAATAACGCCAGAAACTTGATTCAAAACTCAAGTGACACCAATCAGAAGCCATACTACGAACATACAAGGCAAACTTCGCAGGGTCGCGAACAAGCACATAATAATGTTTTGTTACAAGTTTTCCAGGACACATATGAAAAGGCAGAACGTTTACAAATAGATAAAACGACTGCAACGTATTATGAGCAAAGTACTAAGCAATATGTTGATTATGAATATAAACATCACGAAAGTGCTAATCATAATAATGAAAGCACCAACTGCAACAATGCTGATCAAAATTTAATAACAATTAATGACACGTGTATAGAAAATAAAGCTAATGTAAGTAATAGTATGGTAAACTGGGTCCAGTGTGAGAAATGTAAAAAATGGAGGAAAATCGATATAGATGTAGATATTAGCGAATTGCCTGAAAAGTGGTATTGTGAATTGAACTATTGGAACAAATTTAATAAGTGCCATATAGAAGAAGAAGTTTATTTAGATGAAAATAATGCAACCGTCGAAAATAAGAGCGCAGAAAATGTGAGTATCAAAAATGAAAGCAAAAAAAATACATACAACTTAACTAACAATGCATGTATTTTAGTAAGTTCAAGTAATAATATATATATGCAAAAACAGGATGATAATAATTGTGAAAAACAAAAAAAAAATAAACCAGGACCTAAAAGAAGTATGAATGATTTTACACAAAATAATGATAAAGAAAAAAAAAAAAAAAAAAAAAAAAAAAAAAAAAGGGAAACGAAAAGGCAAACCTATACAAGATGATATTAACGATATGCTTAGAAACAACATACAAAATAGTGACACTAAATATCTTATTAGTAATAATTCCTATAGTAAAAACATCTCATATTTGTCCAATATAGAGGAAAAAACGAAAAAAAAAAACTCTAAAGGTTTATTAATTAGCACAGAACAACATTTTAGTGATAATTATTCATATGACATAACTAAACAATCGTCTTTGAGCTTATTAAATGATACATATATGTACAATCGTAATTATAGCACTAGTAGTAATAATATTATGATGGGAGCAACTAGGGATAATTATAACAGTAACATAATATCAAGCAGTTCTAATTCAAAAAAAAAATATCATTATTACCCCCTTAAAAAGCATAAAAATAGAAATAATGATATACATTATGATATTAACGACGTTAAACAGAAGCACAATAAAAGTGGTAGTAGTAGAGGTAGTAGTAATAGAGGTAGTAGCAGTAGTAGTAGTAGCAGTAATAGTAGTAATAGCAGTAATAGTAGTAGTAGCAGTAATAGTAGTAGTAGCAGTAATAGTAGTAGTAGTAGTAGTAGTAGCAGTAATTATAACAATGTCAACTATAATAACGACAATAACCATGTCAACCCACCAGATATATCGCGCCTCTTTTATGCAAATGATCCTACATACACAACATCGCCTAATATGTCTGTATATTCATATACAGATAACGTTTCAAAAAAAAAAAAAAAAAAAAAAAAATATATATATAACAATACTATGGAAATTCCTGGTCATATTTTAAATAAAAATGATTTAAAAATAATGGAACGAACAAATAAAAAAAAATTGCATTATGATAAGGTATCATCTTCTAATCAAACACATGACACTATTCATAATCATAATAATAGCAATCGAATGTCTTATTACAATTTCAATGCTAATAATTATGGTAAAGAAAAAATAACAAATATTATGAGTAGGAATAATAACATTGGGGGACTGTTTAACATATTAAGTTCTCCTGTTTGGTCTACGTCTAAATCTAATAGCAAAAACAGTAACAAAAATGATAGTAACAAAAATGATAGTAACAACAATAGTAACACAAGCAATAGTAACAAAAACAATAGTAACAAAAACAATAGTAACAAAAACAATAGTAACAAAAACAATAGTAACAAAAACAATAGTAACAACAATAGTAACAACAGTAGCAACAACAGTAGCAGACGTAGTAGCTGGGGCAGTAGCAGTAGTAAACACAAAGCTAACTCCACCTGTGGTTTTTTCAAAAAAAATAATAAAACGATCGAAAACAGTAGTAACCACACAAATTATCTATCTGATAGTAATTTAGTAATAAAAAAATATAAAAAAATAATATATGACAAAAAGCGTAAATATTATGACCAAATAAAAAAAGTGTACAAATTTTTGCATTGTAACATGGATAGTAATAATAATAATAATAATAGTAATAATAGTAACAGTTATAATAATAATAATAATAATAATAATAATGACTACTACAAGTTTGCTGGTGAAGACCATTGCAGGCTTGATGATGAAAACCACTACAGGTTTGACTGTGATGTAAAAAATGAACGTGATAGTAGTATTAATGGTTTTATTTATAACGAACAGAATGTTTATACTAATCATAACATGTATGATGCTTCTAGCTGTCATCATACAAATCGGTTTGATTTATTAGACTCGATTGACAAAGGAAAAGATCAAAAAAAAAGAGGCAGAAAAAAACGCAAAATGGAACTTCTTCATATGAACAACTGTCCTAGTGATGATTATAATTATGCATTACCATATGGTAACAATACCAACGGTTATATAAAATATTATGATAATATAACAAAAATTGATAACAACCATATTATAAGTACTATAAGTAGTGATAATAATACATACAGCCATGATAACCATAACCATAACAATAACCATAGCTCCCATTCGAATAATAATTTAAGTAAAAATAAAAATGTATGTTTTTCTGAAGTATCCATGAAAAAAATACAAAGTAATGATGAAGAAAAAGATAGTAACATAAACTATTATAAAAAATGCGAAATAAATAATAGGTATAAATACAATGAAAATAATAATGAAGCTAATAATTATTGCAAAAATAGGAAAAACATATCCAATAAAAACAACAGTATAATGATGTATACTACATTTTTTGGTAGTAATGACATGAACCTACAATATGCAGATAATAATGATAAACATAAATTTATTAACAGTAAGTTTAAGCAAGAAATAAAAAAAGGCATTAGTGCCAGTGCCAGACGTTCTATCCATAATGACAATGACAATGACAATGACAACAAAACAAGTGAACATAGGAAAAAAAAAAAAAAAAAAAAAAAAAAAAAAAAAAAAAAAAAAAAAAAGACAAAGATTTTAACAACAGTGTAAATGACAACATTCAACATAGTAACTGGTCTAACGAAATATCAAATAGTTGTAGTAGTTATATAAATCAAATGAATTATTCAAATGAGTATGAAGAAATAAAAAACTATTTAAATATTGAAAAAAAATATAACCTAACAAATGGTCACATGTCTAGCATGACCAACGGTGGAAAAACTAATGTTCTTAATAATGTTAATGGTAGTGCTGTGTACTATGACAATGGATACTATGACAGTGTATATGATGAAACAGGTTTGTCTGATAATAAATATTATTATTGTAGTGAACATAATGATGAAGGACAATATGACTGTTATTACGCTAATCCAAACGATAGCATTTTAAACTACCCATATTCAATTCAAAAACTAATGACAACTTTACCACCCTATGACACGACGAACGAAAACAGTAATGAACTGAATGGACACATTAGTCCGCTTAAAAATAAAACAGATAAAGAAGTTGATAATAAATATGTTATAAACCATACTTATTACGATGGAGATGTTAGTACGAATAACACAGACCCAATTTTAGACCAGCGCAATAACATGTTTAAATATTTACCCTACGAAAATAAAAATTATAAAAATACAAGTAATTATAAATATATAAACAAAAATAAAAATCAGAACATCAAAAATAATACTAATAGTAGTTATCCAAAGGGAAAAGTGTCATCATACATACAAAATAATATTAAAAAATTAGAGAAACAAAAAGAAAAATATAAAAACCAATTTGCTTTTAACAGCATTGGTTCTGATGAATATATTACCTTAGAAATGGATTATAATCAAAGTACAAATATTATAAAAAAATTAATTAAAAACCAAGATAAAGAGTTCAATCATTGTAATAACACCAATAGTAATAGTAGTAGTAGTAGTAGTAGTAGTAGCAATAGTAGTAGCAATAGTAGTAATAATATAACTGATAGTAACAAGGATGAAACATATAACTATACAAATAGGATACTATTGCGTAATAATAATAAAAATAATAAAAACGGTAAAAATAGTGAAAATTATCAAAACAAACATTTAAAAATGACTATGCTCAATTCGAAAAACTTAGAAAAACACATATTAAGTAATCGATTAATAATGTATTCTCGAGACATCCCCTTAGGGTTTAACGTTGATGAAATAAATCAAAATAGTATAATTTTCAATACCATCGATGAAAATGGGGTTGTCACAAGTAGTAGCAACACCTATGGCAATGATTCTTATAGAAATGTCAATAATAATAACACATATAGTAATCCATATAATAACACTTATAGTAACATCCATAATAACATTCATATTACCTCATATAATAATAACACCAATAACAACACATATAACATATATAACACAAGTAATGGTAGTTTTTATAATAACAGTAAAAGCAGTTACAACAATAGCAGTTACAACAATAGCAGTTATAACAATAG
>NW_022306042.1:598-2584 GCF_002776525.5 Piliocolobus tephrosceles | reverse complement strand
AGCAGTTACAACAATAGCAGTTACAACAATAGCAGTTATAACAATAGCAGTTACAACAATAACAGTTACAACAATAGCAGTTATAACAATAGCAGTTACAACAATAGCAGTTATAACAATAGCAGTTATAACAGTAGCAGTTATAACAATAACGCTATTGGTCATACGCATAATACTAACAACTACCATAATAACAGAAGCAAAAAAAATAACTTTAATAGTCATAGCAAAGATATAAATAATAACGAAAGTAGAAATAACAATAATAATAATAATAATAATAATAACTATATTTATTTTAAGTATGCTCATAATATGAACTCTAATGAAATAAATAATAATAAACAAAATTCAAATAAAACAAAAAAAGTAGCTTCATATGTTTTATCTTTTGATTATGAAAAAATAATCGATGAAGTTGGTTTATTCAATAAAAAAGTACAACATCAAATACCAAACATACACTACAATTTTAAAAAATACGTTGACCAGACAGTTAATGGGAATTTAGATGAGCATATAAGTTTGGATGATAATATAACTTTCGATGAGTATATTAGTGAAGACGGGCATGAAAGTGAAAATGAGCATGAAAGTGAAAATGGGCATGAAAGTGAAAATGGGCATGAAAGTGAAAATGGGCATGAAAGTGAAAATGGGCATGAAAGTGAAAATGGGCATGAAAGTGAAAATGGGCATGAAAGTGAAAATGGACACACATACAATACTATCAAAACATCTCGTAAAAACAGTGCATACGGAAAAAGTAAAAAAAAAGATTTACGATATGCAAAATACACAGGTAATAAAAACCAATTACAAAAAAATATAAATATAATTGACAAGCAGTATTATGAAGAAAAAAATAAAGCTAAACCAAAAAATAATTTATTTAAACAAGAACAAAACTATGATCATAATTTTCTTACAAATTCTAAAAATATTACTGATAATAAAGTAAATAATAATACATATGGAAATAATAATTGGAGGGAGGTTTTATCAAATGAAGAAAGTGACAGGAAAAAAGATGTTACTGTTACTTCTACAGTTAGGAGTATAAAGGAAGATAAATATACGGATTGTGTTCGTCTTAGTGTTGATCTAGATGGTAGTTCTAGTGTTGGTCCTAGTGCTCATCTTAATGACAAGAGAAGCAGTAAAAGAAAATATTTTTGTGAAGATAGCAACGTTATGGGCTCCAACACAAAGGAAACTAAAAAGGTAGACCCAACCAAACTGTTAAGTACAAACACAAACAATTCCTTAACAGAACATGATACAAAAATAACTACTACTAATAACAAATGTCATAAATTTATAAAATGCGTTGATATAAAAATGAATAATAAAAAAAATATAATGCACCATGTTAATAACAAAGGGGATAGTAGTATAAAAAAAAAACAAATAAAAAAAAAAAAAAAAAAAAAAAAAAACAACAACAACAACAACAACAATAACTGATATAGTAAAAAATGAAGCAGGACCTAATCAAGTAAATCCAAATTATAAAGTATTACCAATAGTACCGACGGACGAATCAAATAATATGATAAAAAAAAATTTATGTACGCAACCATTACAAGAAATTAATAAAAACGATGTTACTCATAATAGTAATTGTGCTACTGATGATAATAAAAGTAATGACTACTATGTAATGCCTAAGTGTTTGAATGCAACTGTAAATGAAAAAAACGTGGCCACTAACGGTAGTAGTAATAGTATTAGTTGTAACAGTAGCAGTAGTAGCAGTAGTAGAAGAAGTAAAAGAAGTAGAAGTAAAAGTGGAAGTAAAAGTGGAAGTAAAAGTGGAAGTAAAAGTAGAAGTAAAAGTAGAAGTAAAAGTAGAAGTAAAAGTAAAAGTAAAAGTAGAAGTAAAAGTACAAGTAAAAGTACAAGTAAAAGTACAAGTAAAAGTAGGAGTAAAAGTAGGAGTAAAAGTAAAAGTAAAAGTAGAGATAGAGATATATGTTTGTCTGT
>NW_022306042.1:0-498 GCF_002776525.5 Piliocolobus tephrosceles | reverse complement strand
ATATATAAACATAATCATGAACAGTTTCAAAAAGGAGTAGCTAAGTTAGGTCGGCTACAATTTGAATAGGAAAAAAAAATTGAAGAAAAAACATAACATGTGTTACGGATTAATGTATATAAAACGATTGCCATACAAAAAGTAAAAATTTTTATTTGGATAAAACTCTTAGTAAAAAAAAAAAAAAATAAATAAAAGAAACAAAATATTAAGATAATAAACAGAACGCCCATAAGCTTGAACATGCGAATAATATATCAAACGGAAAAAAAAAAAAAAAAAAAAATATACTATAACAAACACAAACAGACACGGGTGGCAATAATGCAGATCAAAGTAATAACGCATGTACTGTTTTGATATGTTCTATTAAAAAAAAAAAAAAAAAAAAAATGATTACTTAATAAAAAAAAAAAAGAATACGACACAAATGGGTATTGTAGTAGCAACCGTAGTAGTAATAGTGGTGGTAGTAGTAATAGTGGTGGTAGTAGTAAT
>NW_022306040.1:0-2746 GCF_002776525.5 Piliocolobus tephrosceles | reverse complement strand
CCTCAGCCTCTTAAGGCACTGCGATTACAGGCATGAGCCACCACTCCCGGCCTACTCTTGCATTTTTAAGGAAGAACGTAGTTTAGACACTTAGGAATTTAAGTGTTTAAAACATTTGTTTTAAAAAACAGTTGTTTTTAAAGGCCAGGTGTGGTGGCTCATGCCTGTAATCCCAGCACTTTGGGAGGCCAAGTCAGGCAGATCACGAGGTCAGGGGTTCGAGACCAGCCTGGCCAACATGGTGAAACCCCATCTCTACTAAAAATACAAAAATTAGCCAGCATGGTGGCAGGTGCCTGTAATCCTATTGGGAACAAGTCCCCCAAAATCTGGCCATAAGCTGGCCCGAAAACTGGCCATAAACAAAATCTCTGCAGCACTGTGACATGTTCATGGTGGACATAATATCCACTCTGGAAGGTTGTGGGTTTACCGGAATGAGGGCAAGGAACACTTGGCCTGCCCAGGTTGGAAAACCGCTTAAAGGCATTCTTAAGCCATAAACAATAACATGAGCGATCTGTGCCTTAAGGACATGCTCCTGCTGCAGTTAACTAGCCAGACCTCTTCCTTTAATTTGGCCCATCCCTTCGTTTCCCATAAGGGATACTTTTAGTTAATCTAATATCTATAGAAACAATTCTAGTGACTGGTTTGCTGTTAATAAATATGTGGGTAAGGCCGGGCACGGTGGCTCAAGCCTATAATCTCAGCACTTTGGGAGGCCGAGACGGGTGAATCATGAGGCCAGGAGATCGAGACCATCCTGGCTAACACGGTGAAACCCCTTCTCTACTAAAAAATACAAAAAACTAGCCGGGCGAGGTGGCAGGCACCTGTAATCCCAGCTACTTGGGAGGCTGAGGCAGGAGAATGGCGTAAACCCGGGAGGCGGAGCTTGCAGTGAGCTGAGATCCGGCCACTGCACTCCAGCCTGGGCGACAGAGCGAGACTCCGTCTCAAAAAAGAAAAAATAAATAAATAAATAAATAAATAAATAAATAAATAAATAAATAAATAAATAAGTGGGTAAATCTCTGTTTGGGGCTCTCAGTTCTGAAGGCTGTGAGACTCCTGATTTCCCACATCACACCTCTATATTTCTGTGTGTGTGTCTTTAATTGCTCTAGTGCTGGTGGGTTAGGGTCTCCCCAACCGAGCTGGTCTCGGTAAGTGGCGTCCATCGTGGGGGCTTGAATCCAGGTTGAAGGGTCGCCAAAGTGATGGTTAGAGAACATGGAACTAGCTGGAAGGCACCTGAGTACTCTTAAAGCAATCCCCGTGGTGAGTAAGAAGAGGAGCTCAGAAGCATCAGGGTAACGATGGGACAGGTGTGGGCTGTGGTTCGTTCCACCTTGGAACTTTTTCACACTGATGGTGAGGAGGAAGGAGACTATAGCGAAGTAACAGAAGAGTTTACAGAGCATGTTTATTTGCCAGCTAAAGCGGCAAAGGAGGGAGAGTTTCATCCCTACCTTTCTGCACCCCCTCATTATTATTTTGAAGAAAAAGACCCTCCAGATCTTTCTTTTCTGGAGGACACTGGGCAAAAAGTAGTTACCCCAGTGACTATTCGAGCAGTGCCTCAAGCGACCATTCTTAGTTCTATTCAGGTAGGAATTCAGCAAGCTAGACGAGAGGGAGATTTAGAGGCTTGGCAGTTCCCTGTTAGAATACACCCCCCAGATCAACAGGGAAATATTATAACTACAGTTGAACCTTTTCCTTTTAAATTGCTCAAAGAAGTTAAACAAGCTGTAAATGAGTATGGACCAGGTTCTCCTTTTGTAATGGGACTGTTAAAGAATGTTATTGTTTCCAGTGGGTGATTCCTGCTGACTAGGCCTCTCTTACTCGAGCTTGTCTAACTCCTGCTCAGTTCTTACAATTTAAAGCTTAGTGGGCAGATGAAGCTTCCATTCAGGCTGCTTGCAATGCTCAAGCCCAACCTCAAATTAATATAACTGCAGGCCAACTTTTGGGGGTTGGCGGCTGGGCTGGTTTAGATGCACAAGTGGTCATGCAGGATGAGGCCACAGAACAGCTTAGAGGAGTGTGCATTGGACCTTCGGAAAAAATCACTTCAGATGGAGAACAATACCCTTCCTTTAGTGCTATAAAACAGGGACCCAAAGAACCATATGCTGATTTTATAACTCGGTTACAGGAGTCTTACTCTGTCGCCCAGGCTGGAGTGCAGTGGCCGGATCTCAGCTCACTGCAAACTCCACCTCCTGGGTTTACGCCATTCTCCTGCCTCAGCCTCCCGAGTAGCTGGGACTACAGGCGCCCGCCACCTCGCCCGGCTAGTTTTTTGTATTTTTTTTTTTTTGTAGAGACAGGGTTTCACCGTGTTCACCAGGATGGTCTCGATTTCCTGACCTCATGATCCGCCCGTCTCGACCTCCCAAAGTGCTGGGATTACAGGCTTGAGCCACCGCGCCCGGCCAGGAGTCTCTTAAAAAGATGATTGCAGATTCGGCTGCTCAGGATATAGTGCTGCAGTTATTAGCGTTCAACAATGCTAATCCCGATTGCCAGGCTGCCCTGTGACCTATCAGAGGGAAAGCACATTTAGTTGATTATACCACGGCCTGTGATGGTATCGGAGGTAATCTGCATAAAGCTACTTTGCTAGCACAGGCAATGGCAGGACTGAGAGTGGATAAAGGAAATACTCTGTTTCCTGGCGCTTGTTTTAACTGTGGGAAGCATGGTCATAGTAAAAAAGAATGTAGAAAAAATC
>NW_022306039.1:0-2104 GCF_002776525.5 Piliocolobus tephrosceles | reverse complement strand
TTTTTTTTTTTTTGAGACAGAGTCTCACTCTGTCACCCAGGCTGGGGCAGAGATTGCAGTGAGCCAGGTTCAAGCGATTCTCCTGCCTCAGCCTCCCGAGCAGCTGGGATTACAGGCACCTGCCACCATGCCCGGCTAGTTTTTTTGTATTTTTAGCAGAGTCAGGTTTTCACCAAGTTGGTCAGGTTGGTCTTGAACTCCTGACCTCAGGTGATCTGCCCTCCTCGGCCTCCCACAGTGCTGGGATTATAGGTATGAGCCACCGCACCTGGCCAATTTTTTTTTTAAATTTTGAGATGGAGTTTTGCTCTTGTTGCCCATGCTGGAGTGCAATGGCACAATCTCAGCTCACTGCAACCTCCGCCTCCTGGATTCAAGTGATTCTCCTGCCTCAGCCTGCCGAGTAGCTGGGACTGCAGGCATGCACCACCATGCCCAGCTAATATTTTTGTATCCTTAGTAGAAATGGGGTTTCACCATGTTAGCCACGGCTGGTCTCAAACTCTTGACCTCAGGTGATCTGCCCGCCTCTGCCTCCCAAAGTGCTGGGATTACAGGCGTGAGACACCACGCCCGGCCTCTCAAATTTTTTTTTTTTAATTAGCCAGGTGTGGTGGTGGTGCGCCTGTGGTCCCAGCTACTTGGATGACTGAGGCAGGAGGATTGCTTGAGCTCAGAAAATTGAGGCTACAGTGAGCTGTGATGATCGTGTCACTGCGCTCCAGCCTGGGTGACAGAGTGAGATCCTGTCTCGAAGAAAAAAAAAAAAAGAAAGAAAGAAAAGAAAAAGAAAACAGAAACCAAGGACCAAGAAAGATCTAGAGTGGGAGACAGGTAAAGACAAGAAGAGAGGCCAGACGCAGTGGCTCACGCGTGTAATCCCAACACTTTGGGAGGCCAAGGCGGGCAGATCACCTGAAGTCAGGAGTTCGAGATCAGCCTGGACAACATGGTGAAACGCCGTCTCTACTAAAATACAAACATTAGTTGGGTGTGGTGGCGTGCACCTGTAATCCTAACTATTGGGGAGACTGAGGGAGGAGAATTGCTTGAACCTAGGAGGCGGAGGTTGCAGTGAGCTGAGATTGCACCACTGAACTCCAGCCTGGGCGACACAGCCAGACTCTGTCTCAAAAAAATAACCAGAAAAGAAACTGCGAGATGGAAAGACTGAAAATTGCTTGAGCCCGGGGAGGGGGTCGAGGCTGCAGTGAGCTGTGATCATGCCACTATACTCCAGCCTGGGTATCAGAGGGAGACCCTGTCTCAAAAGAAAAGAAAAGAAATGAGGAGAGGCCAGGTGCAGTGGCTCATGCCTGTAATCCCAGGACTTTGGGAGACTGAGGTCAGGAGTTCGAGACCAGCCTGGCCAACATGGTGAAATCCCATCTCTACTAAAATACAAAAGTTAGCTGGGTGTAGTGGTGCGTGCCTGTAATCCCAGCTGCTCTGGAGATTGAGGCAGGAGAATAGCTTGAACCCGGGAGGCGGAGGTTGCAGTGAGCTGAGACTGTACCACAGCACTCCTGCCTGGCCGTCAGAGTGAGACTTCATCTCTAAAAAAAAAAAAGAGAAGTAAGGAGAGATTCTGGGCCGGGTAGATGCCTGGTCTTCTGCCCACCTCAGCCCTCCTGGGGTCCTCTGTTGTCTCCCAGGGTCTGCAAAGGTGCTGGCTGCACAGGCCCCCTCCAGCTGCCTTGCTCATGGCTTCTGAAAACTTCAGGCCAAGAAACAGCACGCACCATCCCAACTCAGCTGCTCCCAGACAGCTTAGTCCCACGCCCCACTCCCGCAACAAGGGACTCAGAACAAGAGAAGCCTCGTGCCCCAGCCTCTCCTCTCCCTCCTCCATTTTCCTTCTCTAGTCCTATCTCCATGTTTGGCAAACCCTCTCCCCCAACCCCTCTGCCTCTCCCATCTCTCTCCCGCCTCCCCCGACCCAATGTTTCTCTCTCTCTCTGTCCATCCTACCTTGTTTCTCTCTTTCAGCCAAATCTCTCCTTACTCATTTTCTTTTCTTTTGAGACAGGGTCTCCCTCTGTTGTCTAGGCTGGAGCGCAGTGGCACGATCACACCTTACTGCAGCCTCGACCCCCTACCTGGG
>NW_022306038.1:0-1921 GCF_002776525.5 Piliocolobus tephrosceles | reverse complement strand
TCTAGACCATCCTGGCTAACACGGTGAAACTCCGTCTCTACTAAAAATACAAAAAACTAGCCTGGTGAGGTGGCGGTCGCCTGTAGTCCCAGCTACTCCAGAGGCTGAGGCAGGAGAATGGCGTAAACCCGGGAGGCGGAGCTTTCAGTGAGCTGAGATCCAGCCACTGCACTCCAGCCTGGGTGACAGAGCCAGACTCCGCCTCAAAAAAAAAAAAAATTAGCCAGTTGTGGTCAGGCGCAGTGGCTCACGACTGCAATCCCAGCACTTTGGGAGGCCTAGGAGGGCAGATCTCCTGAGGTCAGGAGTTCGACACCAGCCTGATCAACATGGTGAAACCCAGTCTCTACTTAAAATACAAACAAACAAAAAAAAAAGCCAGGCGCTGTGGCTCACACCTGTAATCTGAACACTTTGGGAGGCAGAGGTGGACAGATCACGAGGTCAGGAGTTTGAGACCAGCCTGGCCAACATGTTAAAACTCCACCTCTACTAAAAATACAAAAATTAGCTGGGCATGGTGGTTCGCGCCTGTAGTCCCAGCTACTTGGGAGGCTGAGGCAGAAGAATCACTTGAACCCAGGAGCGGGAGGTTGCAGTGAGCCAAGATTACACCACTGCATTCCTGCCTGGGTGAGAGAGAGAGACTCCATCTCAAAAAAAAAAAAAAAAAAAAAAATAGCTGAGCGTGGTGCCAGGCATCTGTAATCCCAGCTACTCGGGAGGCTGAGGCAGGAGAATTGCTTGAACCCACGAGGCAGAGGTTGCAGTGACCCGAGATCGCGCCATTGCACTCCAGCCTGGGTGACAGAGTGAGACCCGATCTTGAAAAATAAATAAATAAAATTTAGCCAGTTGTGGTGGCACATGCCTGTGGTCCCAGCTACTCAGGAGGCTGAGGTGGGAGGATTGCTTGAGCCCAGAAGGTCAAGGCTGCAGTGAGCTGTGATCACACAACTGCACTCCAGCCTGGGTGACAGAGCGAGAGAGATCCTGCCTAAAAAAAAGAAAAAGAAAGAAAGAAGGAAGAAAGGGAGGAACGGAGGGAGGGAGGGAGCATTTAACAGTGCAGGGGCTGAGGGCAGGCTGGCCAATGAGAAAGTTTCCTGTGAAGAAAAAAGGGAGGAAGAGATTCTTGGTCCTGTCTGATGGTCTCAGGGCTAAGGGAGGAGGATGCTGGGAATTAAATGGAAAGAACATCTTGAACTAGAAACATTTTATTTCCTGGATTTTCACATCAAGTGTGCATGATAAAAAAAATGTGGATGATGATTCTTGCTGTTAGGAACCAGAGTTCACAATAAAATGAGGCCAAACTGCCTCTTTAACCTCCATGAATACTGTCATCAATAACTGGGGGGATTTTTTTTGCTTTTCCTGATCACTGTGTCTTTCCTTCCCTGGGGGCATAAAATGATGACTGTTGAGGCAATGCAGTGAGTGGTAATGTACATGGCAATGTTACTGTGCCAGAATCATAAAGGATTTGATTTTTCCTTGGAAAGGTAGTAATTATTGTGGCATGAATCATCTTTTTCTCTAACTTTTGCCTAATATTTTGGGAGGCTAGTTCATACTTTTCCAAATGTTTGCATTCATTTTCCTATTTGATCCCCACTGCAAATAGGGAGAAATCTTTGTCTTAGTATAATATTCTTTGACCTCAGCTCTAGACAAAAGCACTATTCTACCAACCAGTGCATTTAACAAAGATCAGCGAGCGTTAAACAAAGACCAGCCAGCACCTTATGTGATTCAGGGTCACTACCCTCATAGTGCCTTGGCTTTACTTCAAAGGGTTCTTCTGTACTTTGAGAGAAAAGTCAACTACCTAGACCTCTGTTCCTCCCTTGACCCAACAAGTTTCTCCTTCTGCCCAAAGCCAAGCCTTGCCTGTCTGTCTTTCTCTTTCTTTCTCTTT
>NW_022306037.1:0-2306 GCF_002776525.5 Piliocolobus tephrosceles | reverse complement strand
CCAGGATGGTATTCTTAACACATCCAGACTGAGCTCCTGGTGTGAAAAAGGAGAACTTACCTACAGAATGTCATATATCAGATTTTACTGGCACATTGCCATGTATCTCTAAAAACCATGTTGCAGAGGGTGTGGGGTAGGTGGGACAGAGCTGGCCCGGAGGCACCGCCAGGATGTAGGGTCTGGAGACAGGGTTCCAGTGCAGGCTGCATCCATCACGGGCACCGGGAGCTGAAAGGGTGGGAGACACTCCCTGGGCGTTTCCTCCACCATCTCTTCCTTATTGGATCATCCTCATCAGCACAGAACCATGCTGGTATTTCTTCCATCTTTAATTTGTTTTTCCTTTTCTGACCTCACTTCTTCCTCCAGCAAAACCCCTCCAAAACATTGCTTGTACTTCCTGCTTTTTTTATTTTTATTTTTTTTTGAGACAGTCTCGCTCTGTGGCCCAGGCTGGAGTGCAGTGGCACAATCTCAGCTCACTGCAACCTCCACCTCCCAGGTTCAAGGGATTCTCCTGCCTCAGCCTCCCAAGTAGCTGGGACTACAGGCGTGCACCACCACGCCCAGTTAGTTTTTGTATTTTTAGTAGAAACAGGGTTTCACCATGTTGGCCAGGCTGGTCTCGAACTCCTGACCTTAAATGATCCGCCCACCTTGGCCTCCAAAGTGCTGGGATTACAGGTGTGAGCCACCGCGCCCGGCCTCTTTCTGCCTTCTTTTAAAACTTCTCCATTGAGGCTTTTTGTCCTCAGCCATTTCACCATAACCACTCTCGTCGAGGCTACCCGTGGTCTTCACGTCGCTAAATCAGATCGATTCTCCTGTCCCTGACAGTCAGCAGCACTGGCCTGGTGCGTCGCTTCTGCGCTTTGAGGCTTTCCTCGCTTGGTGTCCTGGACACCTGCTCCTGGTGCCCCTCTTCCGTCAGTGGCTGCTTCCTTCTCAGTCTCCTTTGAGGGTTCCCCGGCTCTCCACATTCTCTTCAAGCTGGGGTGCCCAGGGCTTGGCCTCTGACGTATTTCTCGGACCTGTGTTTACTCTTCTGATCATCTTACCCACCCTCGGGTTTCAGATACCATCTATTTACAGACTTGTGTCTCCGGCTAATTTGGTGTTGGAGACCCCATATCTTGAACCGGATGCATGGAACTCATCACCTACTCAGCACCTCCCCTTGCGTGTGTCTTTGGGCATCACAAACGTGACACGTCCAGCCCCAGCACCTTGTTCTCACCCCGCCCCTGCTCCCACCTGTCTGTTTCAGGTGCCAACAGCTCCATCCCGCCCGTTGCTCAGGCCACAATCCCCGTTATCCCGGCTCTTCCCGGCTCTTCCTTCCCTCACACCACAGGTCCAGTCCATGAACAAAGCCTGCAGGCTCTCCCTTCAGAATAGATCCAAAATCTGACCACTTCTCACCACCTCTGTTGCCACCACACTGGTTCAGCTCACCATCCTTTTTCCCGAGGGTTGTTTCTGACACTTGCTAACAGATATCCCATCACCTTGCCCTGTGGTCTCCTCTCAACACAACAGCCAGAGTGACCCTCCTAAAATCTAAGCCATCAGGTCACTCCTCTGCCTGAAATCCCCCATGTGTCCCCACCTCACTCAAAGTAGAAGCCCAAATCCTTACTGTAGCTCTAAGACCCTGCACCTTTTGGCCTCCAGCTCCCTCTCCAGCCTCCTCTCTACCCTCCCTTCACATTGCCCTGCCTCTCTCTGCTCCCGGCACCGCACCCCACCTGCAGCCCCCTGAACGTCCCAAGCCGGTGTTTGCCCTCGCTGCTCCCTCTGTCTAGAAAGCTCTTCTCCCAGATACCCTCACCACTCTCATGTCTTTGCTGAAAGATCAGCCTCTCAGAGAGGCGTGCCCCGATGACCCCATTTGAAATTGTGCTCCTGCCCCATCCTACGCTCCGTATAACTCCTTCCCAAACTCATTTTTCTCCCCAACACTCATTACTCTATAATGCACTGTAACACTGATGTACTGTGTTTCTTTTCCGTGTCCCCTGCCTCCACCTTGAGAATGAAAACTTCGTGAAGGCAGGATTTGTTTTGTTTACTGCTTTTCCCCAGTGCCTAGAACAATGCCTTTTCAGGTCTGGATGGACGGATGGGTGGATGGACAGATGGGCTGGAGGCTCCCTACGCTTTCCAGCCGTTGCTAACACCATGGAGTGGTCTTCCGTGGAAACACCCGTTCTCCCACTGTTGCCTTGTTCCGTGATGAGGAGTCTGCATGCACCCAAATGAAGACCCGCTGACTATGACTTTGTCCTCTTTTGTTGTTGTTT
>NW_022306036.1:7255-12117 GCF_002776525.5 Piliocolobus tephrosceles | reverse complement strand
GCCACACTCCCCCGTGCCACGCTCCCCCCCAGTGCCATGCTCCCCCCAGTGCCACACTCCCCCAGGGGCAGCAGACATCATGAGACACCCCACAGGGTGAGGCGCTGAAGGCCAACAGTGGGGAAGGCAGGGAGAACAGGGGGCAGACGAAGGGTAAGTGAGGAGGAAAAGCCACCTTTCCCGCTGACGGGGGCCACCAGCTCTGTAAACATCCCTCGGTCATTAGACACAATGACCCGCCTCTCTGCTCATGGCTCAGCCCAGGGACTAGGTAAGAGCATCCCCTGCCCAGATGACATGACAGTCACCTCTTACTTTCCTCCTGGTGTCAGCTCTTACTATTCTGCCAGGATGTCCTTCATGCTGCCTCTGAGAAATGCAGCAAGTTATTTAGGTCCTGGGGTCCTGAAGTGCCCCGAGCCCACCCCCAGATCCCGGCCCAGTGGCCCCCATGCTGCCAGGCACTCTGGGTGTGGCAACCGCAGCAGTCAGTCAGAGTGATGGCGGTGCTCACGACCCCTTACTAAGCGTGCTGCCCTCGAGGGCTCACAACTAGGGGCAGGTGTTCCAGATTTACAGAAGAGGACCAAGAAGCACTCAGGGACCGAGATGTCAGCCCCCAAATCAAGGCCCAATACTGGCCAGGTGCAGTGGCACATGCCTGTAATCCCAGCACTTTGGGAGGCCAAGGCAAGTGGATCCCATGAGGTCAGGAGATCGAGACCATCCTGGCCAACATGGTGAAATCCCATCTCTAGTAAAATACAAAAAATTAGCCCGATGTCGTGATGTACGCCTGTAATCCCAGCTACTCAGAAGGCTGAGGCACAAGAATTGCTTGAACCCAGGAGGTGGAGGTTTCAGTGAGCCGAGATCACGCCACAGCACTCCAGCCTGGGCGACAGAGTGAGACTCCATCTCAAAAAAACAAAAAAATCAAGGCCCAATACTATGCATTGCCTTGACATCTGCTGAAACCAGGAGGCCTCAAATGGCCTCGCCACAGGTCCCCCACCCCACTCTGCTCCTTCAGATAAGATCTCTCCACAGTCAACCCTTCTTGTCACGAGGATCAGGTGCAGTTCCTGCTTATAGAGGGTAGCGGGTTTCTGTTCCCTGCCATCCAGAGGAATTATTCAGACAAGCCACCCATATGGCCCTGCAGGAACCAGAGGCCCCCACCCTCTTGTTCCTACCGGGTCTGCCCCCCGTAGCACCTGGCTGTCCTCTGCTCCTGAGTGCTGCCCCATGTGGCTCCGCATGGCAGGCGGTGCCCTCCAGGCTGTGCCTCTGTGCTACTCACGCCCTGCCGCTGACCTCATCTGTCCAGTGTCAGGTGCTCAGCAATCCCCCTCCTAACACGGGAATCCGTCCCTCCCCAGTGGAGTGAACAGGAGGCCATTTAACCAGTGAGTGACTTCCGGGGTGAGGTTCAAACCCGCGACCACCATCACAGGTGCCTCTCAAAATCACGCGGCTGGGGACGGCACACCTGGAGACCAGGCCATGTGGGCTCGACGCTGCTGCAGTGAGCCCGAACGCATGAAGGAAACACTCAAGGAAAGGTGGTATCCAACTATTGCCTTTATTCCTCTACTATCAGGCAACACGGGGAAGAGTGTTCATGATCACGTCAGGCAACACGGTCTCGAAGTCTGCAAGAGGATTAAAAATGCAAGTTCAAAAGCATTCCCCACATGGGGTCCTGAGTTTTACAGGACACTTAAACCAGCCCACATACCTGACCATACCAAGAAGTCCAATGCAGTTACACAAAAACATGTACACTAAAAGGGAGGCAATCCAACACACTTCAAGTTGCGACTTGAGTATTTCAAGCAATATTCTCAACTATAAAATCTTAGGAGCCAAACCAATTTGGGGAGGCCTTTAGGTTTACCATAATGAGACACTGCCTGTAGACTGTTATAATTGACCCTTATCTCATCCGCCAGGGACAGGAGTCCCAGCCCTGCAGTGTGCACTTCCCATGGGCAGCAATACTTCTGTCCAGTTCACCACTACATCCCCAGAGCCAACAGTCACCTGCGCAGACAGCCTCCTAATAAATACTGGTTGGAACATGGCCCAGAAGCTCAAAGCCATAGATAAGTTTATTAACACATTCTTTATTGTTTTTCCTTTTTTTTTTTTTTGAGACGGAGTCTTGCTCCGTTGCCCAGGCTGGAGTACAGTGGCACAATCTCAGCTCGCTGCAGCCTCTGCCTCCCAGGGTTCAAGCCATTCTCCTGCCTTGGCCTCCTGAGTGGCTGGGACTACAGGTGCACACCGCCACACCCAGCTAGTTTTTGTATTTTTAGTAGAGACGGGGTTTCATCTTGTTGGCCAGGCTGGTCTTGAACTCCTGACCTTGTGATCCACCCGCTTCGGCCTCCCAAAGTGCTGGGATTACAGGTGTGAGCCACGGCGCCCAGCCCTCATTTGTAATTTTTCACTGCTCTTTACTTGTCATGTCTACACTTTTCTCACATCCCAGCACCACTGGGGAAAGGTTTCTGAGGTCAGAATCATCTAACCTTGACTGTGGGTCTTTCCCACCCAGGAGGGTCCCAACCCCAGGGGACTCCCACCCAGCCCTCAGGATGACAGTGTCAGAAACCCTGTGAGCGAGACTACCCACAATGAGGCCGGCATTTCTGAAAGGTGATTATTTAAGCCACGCCTCAACTGCGGGTCTATGTGATGCTGAAGCTCCTCCACCCAGACGTTTAACCAGGCCCCGACAGTCCACCCAGGTCGGGGCTGGAGTCTGAGGTCCACCCTGCACTCTGATCCCCAGAGGCCCAAGGCCAGACATCTCTGGCCGCCAGTCAGTCAGAACCAGTCCTGGTGAGGTGGGAAGTGGGGCCATGAAGGACGTGGCCTGAGGACACCTCAACAGCATCTGTGTATCACCACCGGACCCTTGCTGAAAGTCAGGAATAACGCAACGGACACTCTCAGCACCTCCCCAGACCTCCCCAGGCTCTGTGGTCCCTCCTCCCAGCATCAAAGAGAAGAGTCCCTCCTCGGAGGGAGCCAGGGCTGCAGGGCCGAGGCTCATGGCTGGGCTCTGGAATAAGAGGGGTGTTTCTGAATGAACTGCCCAGCCCTGTCCTGCCTCGCTGAGTCATTCCCAAGTCAGCAAGCACAAGCCACTGCGGGAAAAGCTCTGGCGCTCCCACCCCTCCCCGCCCTCAGGGATGCCTGTCCGCACCCGCCGTCAATCCAGCCCTCAGGCCTGGGGGATGAGCACCCCAGACGTGCTCTTTGCTGCTGGCATCTGCTCCAAACTCCACGCCTCCCCACAAAAGTGGCTCTGTCCAAACCCCAGTCCTCTTGGGCCCTGGCAACCAGCCTAGCCCTGGCCAGCCCCTTCTAGACAGCACCCCTTCAGCTTCGACCTGGGCTGAGACAAGGCTGTCTGGCAGCATGGACCTCCCTTAGGGTCCCAGCAGAGCCAACCCCCTGGGGACACTCATAGGACACAGCATGGGTGGCAGGAGCCATTCCACCCGTGGATGAGCCCTCTGGCCAGACTCCAGGACCTCACGGCCCTGCCCACCACTCCCAGCCCACAGCCAGGCACGTGGCCCCGACCTGGGCCCTCCTGGGGAAGCTGCACAGCCGTCAGCAGCACAGCTGGGACCACAGCCCAGCGGTCTCAGTGCATATCACAATGGCCAGCTTGTGAGTGGATGCTCCAAGTCACATGACCCCCAGGTAGGAAGGTTTGCACATGTTTCATCAGGATAAAGGGAAAGAAGCTCACCTTAAACACAAAGTCTATGAAAGCTTTAGACAGAAAACAGGAAAGCATGACAGTCTGTGTCTCCATGGTGAGGTCAGTTCTAGGAGGGCTGAGCCTGATGCAGAGTGGGTGTGCACAAGCTGCGGGGCACCCAGGGCTGCAGGTGGAGGACACAGCCAATAGGATGGGCCTCAGTCACACAGTGCTCAGGGCTGGGGACTCAAAGGCACAGAGGCTGAGGCTTTGTAAGTACTGCTGGAGGGCTGGGGGATGACTAAGTCACTGGGGCCTTCCCAGCCTGGCAGGCTCCTATCTGTGTAACAAGCTCCCAGCAGCCAGTGTAGGATGGCAGCCCCGGCAGGAGGATACACTAGGACATTCCGCCCGTCCTGCAGATCTCCAGCACTGACCAGCATCCACAGCACAGTCAACTGGGGTTAAGAAAGTAGGAATGAGTCAGGTGTGGTAGCTCACGTCTGAAATCCCAGCACTTTGGGAGGCCGAGGCAGGTGAATCACGAGGTCAGGAGATCCAGACCACCCTGGCCAACATGGTGAAACCCCACTCTGCTAAAACACAAAAAATTAGCTGGGCAAGGTGGCGCGTGCCTGTAGTCCCAGCTACTCGCAAGGCTGAGACAGTGGATTTGCTTGAACCCAGGAGGCAGAGGTTGCAGTGAGCCAAGATCACACTATTGCACTCCAGCCTGGTGACAGAGTAGGACTCTGTCTCAAAAAAAATAAAAAAAGAAGAAGGAATGAAAAACCTTCAGAATGGTCCCACCCACCCTCTGGTCCACTCCTAGAATGTTACTCTAGAAAAATCAGCCGGGTGCGGTGGCTCACACCTGTAATCCCAGCACTGTGGGAGGCTGAGACGGATTATGAGGTCAGGAGTTTGAGACCAGCCTGGCTAACATATTGAAACCCCGTCTCTACTAAAAATACAAAAAATTAGCTGGACGTGGTGGCACACGCGTGTAATCCCAGCTACTCAGGAGGCTGAGGCAGAAGAATGACTTGAACCTGGGAGGCAGAGGTTGCAGTGAGCTGAGATCCTACTGCTGCACTCCAGCCCAGGAGACAGTGCAAGACGGACGGAAGGAAGGAAG
>NW_022306036.1:0-7155 GCF_002776525.5 Piliocolobus tephrosceles | reverse complement strand
ATGCCTGTAATCCCAGCACTTTGGGAGGCTGAGACAGGTGGATTACCTGAGGTCAGGAGTTCCAGACCAGCTTGGCCAACATGGCAAAATCCATCTCTACTAAAAATACAAAAATTAGCCAGGCATGGTGGTGGATGCCTGTAGTACCAGCTACATCGAGCGTGGTGACAGGTGACTGTAGTCCCAGCTACTCAGGAAGCTGAGACAGAAGAATCGCTTGAACCCAGGTGGCAGGGGTTGCAGTGACCCAAGATTGCGCCACTGCACTCCAGTCTGGGTGACACAGCGAGATTCTGTCTCAAGAGAAAGAAAAAGAAAAGAAAATACGGCTGGGCGCGGTGGCTCAATCCTGTAATCCCAGCACCTTGGGAGGCCGAGGCAGGCGAATCACAAGGTCAGGAGATCAAGACCATCCTGGCCAACACGGTGAAACCCCATCTCTACTAAAAATACAAAAATTAGCTGGGTGTAGTGTTGCGTGCCTGTAGTCCCAGCTACTTGGGAGGCTGAGGCAGGAGAAACACTTGAACCCTGCCTAGGGTAGGTGGAGGTTGCAGTGAGCCCAGATCATGCCACTGCACTCCAGCCTGGCAACAGAGCGAGACTCCATTCCAAAAAAAAAAAGAAAATACTGACCCCAGAACACAGTTAAATAAATCTCAGCACACTCATACAGAAACACGCTATCCAGTCACTCAAAAGGAGAACGGAGCCACATATTCATTAATATGCCTATAAGAGAGTTTACTGAAAACAGCAAGTCATCAAACCATGTTTCTACAGAGATCTTTTGGAAAAATGAACATGTGAATACACACTGTCTTAGTCCATTTTGTGGCGCTATAACAGAATACCACAGACTGGGTAATTTATTTTTAAAAAACAGGAAGGAAGGAAGGAAGGGAGGAAGGGAGGGAAGTAAGTTAGTTTTTTACAGTTCTGAAGGCTGGGAACTCCAAGGTCAAGGAGCTGGTGAGGGCTTTGTGTATTACCCCCAGGCAGAAGGCAAAGGGCAAGAGAACAAGCCAGCAAGAGGGGACACATTCCCTCTTTTTTTTTTGAGACGGAATTTCGCTCTCGTTGCCCAGGCTGGAGTGCAGTGGCGCGATCTCGGCTCACCACAACCTCCACCTCCCGGGTTCAAGTGATTCTCCTGCCTCAGCCTCCTGAGTAGCTGGGGTTACAGGCACGTGCCACCACACCTGGCTAATTTTTGTATTTTTTGTAGAGACAGGGTTTCACCATGTTGGCCAGGCTGGTCTCAAATTCCTGACCTCAAACGATCCGCCCACATAGGCCTCCCAAAGTTCTGGGCTTACAGGCGTGAGCCACCGCACCCAGCTCCAAATTTGTTTTATAACAAGCTCACTCCCAAGATAACAGCACTAATCCATTTGTGAGGGCAGAGCTCTGATGATCTAATCACCTCTCATTAGGCCTCACCTCCCAACACTGTTGCACTGGGGATTAAGGTTCTAATACATGAACTTCAGAGGACACATTCAAACCACAGCAGGTACACGAAAATATCCGGTAAGATAGTCTACACTCAAAATTATTAGGCTGGGCCTGGTGGCTCACGCCTGTAATCCCAGCACTCTTGGGAGGCCAAGGCGGTTATGAAGTCAGGAGTTCAAGACCAGCCTGGCCAACATGGTGAAACCCCATCTCTACTAAAAATACAAAAATGAGCCAGGCGTGGTGGCACGTACCTATAACCCAGCTACTTAGGAGGCTGAGGCAGGAGAATTGCTTGAAACCGGGAAGTGGAGGTTGCAGTGGGCCGAGATCGCACCATTGCACTCCAGTCTGGTGACAGGGTGAAACTCTGCCTCAAAAGAAAAAAAAAAATTATTATTCCTGGGTGGTAAGATTTTAGGGTCTTTCTTTTTACCTTACCACGTTAAGCAGACAGCTTAGTAAAGATGTTATTAATGACACCAGATACTATCTTGGTACTCAGCCCCATCGTTGCCCTTCAGTGCCCTTCTTTGCAAAGCAGGGGGCTGGAAGCCCTGATCTGTGGGGTCTTAACAGAGGGAGGCATTTGTGCCCATGAGAAGGAGGGAGGAACCCATGCTGCTCTGAGCGGTGGCAGTGGGACAGAAGTGAGAACAGGCTCTCAGGGTCCTGTCACGCTGGTGAGGTGCACAGGACTCATGGAGGAGTCGCCTGGGATCGGAGTAGGGTGGGTTCTCAGTAGGCCCCCGTAGTGGGTGGGAGGCAGCAGGGAACAGATGGCCCCTTTCATGCCTCCAGCTCCAATTCCCTGTATTAAATCCCTTTCTGCTTGAAATACCTAGAGTGGCTTCTGTTTTCTTGACTGGACACTGACTGGTTCATCTGATTAATACAATTCCTTCTTTATTTATTTCTTTATTTAGAGATGGAGTCTCACTCTGTCCCCCAGGCTGGAGTGCCTTGGCGAGATCTTGGTTCACTGCAACCTCCGCCTCGTGGGTTCAAGCCATTCTCCTGCCTCAGCCTCCCGAGCAGCTGGGACTACAGGCGTGCACTAACACACACAGCTAATTTTTGTCTTTTTAGTAGAGACAGGATTTCACCATATTGGCCAGTCTAGTCTCGAACTCCTGACCTCGTGATCTGCCCGCCTCGGCCTCCCTAACTGCTGGGATTACAGGTGTGAGCCACCACATCCAGCCAAAATTCCTTGTTTTAAAAGCAGGGAAGTGTAGAGAAAATCTCAGAGCATGAGATTTTTCTGTGTCAAGTATTAAACCCTGCTTCTCTAGAAACACACTCACAATCTGATGGGGTCCCAGTACCTCCCAAGAACACAGGTGTATGCAGCCAGCCAGCAGTGTGGCTGACAGGTACCAGGAGTTCACAGGAGGACACATCACTCGGATGGCTGCTGGGGAAGGCGGTGGGGTAGACACAGAGCTGACCTGGCAAGCACGTGGCAGGATGAACAACAAACATCCTCGAAGCAGAAGCAGTAAGGCCACAGGGGCCACACACTGAGGTCGATTCCACCACACAGCATTTATCTCATGAGCAAGTAAGTCCCAGCAGTCCCAGGTAACCCAGAAGAAGCTCTGAGGACATAATGCATGGCTGGGCCAGGTGTCTGAGAGCAGGGTTGTGGCTGAAGCTCTGGGAGGCCGGGAGACTAGGGTGGGGAGTGGGGAGCAGAACTGCAGTCAGGAGCCAGGCGTGCAGGCTTAATAAATACTGAAATATCGCCTGGTCAGTGCAGCTGAGGACACTCATGGATAAGGCAGCCCGCCCCCCTCCCCCCAGAGGCAGGAGAACCTCAGGGCTCCAACCATAGGCCTCAGTGGGGGTCGCACAGACCCAGGGCTCAGGTGCAGTCCAGGGCGGCCATGTGAGAGGCATCATGGGAGAGGGACAGTCAGGGGTGACACTGAGGTGACCAACTTGGCCCGGTTTAGCCAGGACTTTCCCGTTTTATAACTGAAAGTCCCATGTCCCAAAACCCCTCAGTCCCAGGCAAACTGGGCCAGTTGGTGACTTTAGTCCCAGCCTACAGGTGGGAGGGAAAGGATTAAGGCAAGACCCTGAAGCCACTGGGAACCACCACTGGGCAGAATCCCCACTCTGTCCCCATGCAGACAGGCAGGTACCGGACCCTGGACTGCAGCCTGCCCCTCAGTCCCTTCCTCACACTGCCAGGTGTCTCCCTCCCTGCCAGCACCTCTCCACTGAAAACAACCAACCACCATTCAGTGACACAGATAAGTCTTGTGAGTTGACAGTATCTTTCCAAAAATCAATACAAGAAACCCAAAATGATATTGAATATTCTGTTTGAATAATATCATCTGATTTTAAAATGTTCTTTTAGAAGTGTACAATTTCAGGACAGGTGCAGTGGCTCACACCTGTAATCCCAGCACTTTCAGAGGACAAGGCGGGCGGATCACAAGGTCAGGAGATCGAGACCATCCTGGCTAACACGGTGAAACCCCGTCTCTACTAAAAATACAAAAAAATTAACCGGGCGTGGTGGCGGGTGCCTGTAGTCCCAGCTACTTGAGAGGCTGAGGCAGGAGAATGGCGTGAACCCGGGTGGGGGAGCCTGCAGTGAGCCGAGATTGCACCACTGCACTCCAGCCTGGGCGACAGAGTGAGACTCCATCTCAAAAAAAAAAAAAAAAAATAGTGTATAATTTCAGGCCAGACGCAGTGGCTCATGCCTGTAATCCCAGCACTTTGGGAGGCTGAGGCAGGCGGATCACCTAAGGTCAGGAGTTCGAGGCCAGCCTGGCCAATATGGTTAAACCCCATCTCTACTAAAAATACAAAAAACAGTCCAGGCACAGTGGCTCAGACCTGTAATCTCAGCATTTTGGGAGGCCGAAGCAGGTAGATCACCTGACGTCAGGAGTTCGAGAGCAGCCTGGCCAACATGACGAAACCCGGTCTCTACTAAAAATACAAAAATTAGCCAGGCATGGTGGCGCACACCTGTAATTCCAGCTACTCAGGAAGCTGAGGCAAGAAAATCGCTTGAACCCGGGAGGTAGAGGTTGTAGTGAGCCAAGATCGTGCCACTGCATTCCAGCCTGGGCGACAGAGTGAGACCCTGTCTCAACAACAAAAGAAAGCAGTGTACAGTTTCAGGATGATGAAAACGTTCTGCAGTAAACAGTGGTGATGGCTGCACAACATGTGAATGTACTAAATGCCACTGAATCGTATGCCTCAGAATGGCTAAGACAGTGAATTTCAGGTTCAGTGAACTGCACCACAATTCAGAACAAAAGGTAACCAAGGCTTCCCTCAGAAATCAGAAATCCTGGCAGTGTGAATCGGGGTAACCTGTCACCAGCTGCTGATGGCACCAAGGTCACCCTCCCTAGAAGAATAGGCCAACCCTGCCAAGAGAGCCCGGGGAGGTCGCACCCTCTGACAATGATGATGCAGGTGCTGTCTTGTAAGTAAACAGAAGGAAAGAACACGCTTTTACCTTATTTTATTGAGACGGGGCCTCACTCTGTCGCCCAGGCTGGCGTGCAATGTTGCAATCATGGCTCACTCAGCCTCAAACTTACAGGCTCAAGTGATCCTCCCACCTCAGCCTCCCGAGTCACTGGGACTACAGGCACTTGCCACCACACCAGTTTTTGGGTTTTTTTTTTTTTTTTTAATTAATTACTTTTTGTAGAGACAGGGTCTCACCATGTTGCCCAGGCTGGTCTTGAACTCCTGGCCTCAAGCAAGCCTCCTGCCTCAGACTCCCAAAGTGCTGGGATTAGAAGCATGAGCCACCACACCCAGCCAGATGCTTTTCAAAGCTCATTTTCTGCCACCTTGACACCTCCCAGGTAATTTCCTCAACCAGCTCATGTTATGTTGCTCCTCTGGCCCAACGGACCACAAAATCCATTCCCTCCACTTCTCACCCAGGCACACAACTCTCTCAGGACACAGGCAACACCCTGTGTTGGGCCAGGCAGGAAACTGTGGGGTGGGGACTGGCAGGAAGGCAGACGGCCGAGGGCTGTCCCCTCACACTCCCTCCCCGTTTCCCACTGCAGCTGACCCCCACTGACCCATGCCCAGAACCCCACCAAAACCCATGTCACGGTTGGCAAAGCCATGGGATGCCCTTTTTGTGTTTTAAAGCAAGGGAACCCTTATCACCTATAAGGGATGAGCTGGGCTCATCTACTTCCTGAGGCTGGTGACTCTGGAGCAGAATCCAGAGGGTCTGGCTCTGGCCGGGGCAGGTTCTCGCCCCAATGGATCATTCCCCTGAGGTATAAAAACCACCTCCCCATCCCCCACTGCCTCAGTTTCCCCAGCTGCAGAGCACGGAGTTGCCAGGGGCAAGTATGGTCCGTGAAGAGGCTCGGCCCATTTTCCCACTGCTCCGCCTTTGCTCTGGCAAAAAACGCTGGGCCGATGAGCCGCAGGAAACACAGGAGGGAACGAGAACTCCTGCCGCAAACGCAATGGGTTTCCCAGGCCAAACCGGAGACTCGGACGGCCGTCCAACACCAAAGCCACCGGTTTCCTGCCTACGGGGTCATCCTGGCCTCGTTTCCCCCCAAAGCAGACTCCATCTGGTACTTGTCATCTTCCACAGCGCACAAGGCAGTGTCTGGAGGGCAGAACCACAGTGGCTGGTATGCACCATCCCAGCGCCCCAGGCCAGCTCTTCTCTTGGTACCTCTGCCCACAGCGAGGTGCCCCCGAGCTTCCTGTCCTGCACACAGAGACGCACCCCTGACCTCTGACGGCCACGTGCAGGATGGACAGGAAGTCTCACAGAACAATAAACCTTCATATTTTCCATTCTCTCCTCTTTGAAGAATTGGGAAAACTTGTGATGACACGTTAGAATTTTCCATGCTTAGAAGCAAGGGCTGCATTGAAGAGGCGACTCCCATGGCTATGGCACTTGGCATTGACACCCAGAGGGAAAGGCAGGGCGTGCTGTCATCCGAAAGCACCCACCACCCCCTGTGTCCCCATATTCTGTTTACTACACACCTCCCACGGTGTCCCTTTTTTTTTTTTTTTTTTTATTGAGACAGAGTTTCACTCTTGTTGCCCAGGCCAGAGTGTAATGGCAGGACCTCGGCTCACTGCAACTTCCGCCTCCTGGGTTCAAGCAATTCTCCTGCCTCAGCCTCCCAAGTAGGTGGGATTACAGGTGTGTGCCACCACACCCGGCTAATTTTTTTGTATTTTTAGTAGAGATGGGGTTTCTCCATGTTGGTCAGGCTGGTCTCGAACTCATGACCTCAGGTGATGTGATCCGCCCATCTCGGCCTCCCAGAGTGCTGGGATCGCAGGCGTGAGCCACCGCGCCTGGCCTCGGCATCCCCTTTCTAAAGGACATCTCGAAGCACAGCGCGGCCCCTTAGCCCAGACACTGCTATCACGGCAAACCTTACTGAGAAGTCAGAGCCTGTGGAGGCACTATCAGAAGCGGCGCTCAGCCCGTGCCACACTCAGTCTCATTAGAGGAGAACAAAGGGAGTGGGCTCCCACAGACCACATCACACTGTGACAAGGGAAACTGATGGTGTGCTTGGGGCATTCGGGTGGACAGACTTCAGATTCCACCAAGAAGGGAGACCCGGCTATCTGATTTAACACAAAGAAACCAGTCAAGGCGGGCGCGGTGGCTCACGCCTGTAATCCCAGCACTTTGGGAGG
>NW_022306035.1:0-2371 GCF_002776525.5 Piliocolobus tephrosceles | reverse complement strand
TCATGACTGCAGTGAGCTACTATTGTGCCACTGCACTCCAGCCTGGGTGGCAGAGCAAGAACCTGTCTCCAAAAAATAATAATTTAAAAAAACCTTCATGTTCTTATCTAGATATGACCTTGAATGGACAGAAAGAAGCTCAGGAGACAGGAGATCCCATCCTGCCTTTGGCTTTTCTAGCTGTCTGACCTTGGGAAATTGACTTAATCTCTTAGAACACCAGTTTTCTTATTTTTATTTTATTTATTTATTTATTTTTTGAGAGATAGAGAGTCTGGCTCTGTCGCCCAGGCTGGAGTGCAGTGGTGCGATCTTGGCTCACCACAACCTCCACCTCCTGGGTTCAAGCAATTCTCGTGCCTCAGCCAGCCACCTGAGTAGGTGGGATTACAGGCCCATACCACCATGCCCAGCTAATTTTTGTATTTTTAGTAGTGATGGGGCTACACCATCGCTGCATTTCACCTGGCCATCGTTAGCCAGGCTGGTCTTGAACTGCTGACCTCAAGGGATCTACCCACCTTGGCCTCTCCAAGTGCTGGGATTACAGATGTGAGCCACCCTGCCCAGCCTGATGTCAGTAAATTCTTTTTACCAACCCTGCAATCGACCACTTCATGATGCTGGGGCTCTGAGACCTTACTCACCTCAAGCGTTCCACCTGCCTCGGCTTCAAGAAGTGCTGAGATTACAGGTGTGAGCCACCACGCCCAGCGAGTTTTCTTTTTTCTTTCTTTTTTTTTTCTTTTGAGACAGAGTTTCACTCTTGTTGCCCAGGCTGAAGTGCAATGGCGCGATATTGGCTCACTGCAACCTCTGCCCTCCAGGTTTAAGCGATTCTCCTGCCTCAGCCTCCTGAGTAGCTGGGATTACAGGCGTGTGCCACCATGCCTGGCTAATTTTTGTATTTTTAGTAGAGACAGGGTTTCACCTTGTTGTACAGGATGGTCTCGAACTCCTGACCTCATGATTCGCCCGCCTCAGCCTCCCAAAGTGCTGGGATGACAGGTGTGAGCCATCATACTTACCCGTAACATGCTCACATTTTCATTTACCTACTTGAACATATCAAACAGTTGTAGTAGCTGTTTTAATCTCTTTATTAAATTCTATCTTTGTCATTTCATTTCATTGGTTTTTCTCCTCTTCCTGGGGTATAATCCTTGCTTCTTGGCATACCTGGTGATTATTATTTTTTAGAGACAGGATCTTGCTGTGTTGCCCAGGCTGGAGTGTAGTGGCGCCACTATAGCTCCCTGCAGCCTCAACCTCCCGGGCTTCAGCGATCCTCCCACCCCAGCCTCTCAACTGGCTGAGCCTATACGTGTGCATCCCCACCCCTGGCTAATTTTTTAGTTTTACTTTTGTAGAGATGATGTTGTCCAGTCTGGTCTTGAACTCCTGGCCTCAAGCTGTCCTCGTGCCTCAGCCTCCCAAAGTGCTGGGATTATAAGTGTGAGCCAACACTTCCTGCCATGCCTGGTAATTTTTTACTGGACACCAGATATTGTGAATTTTACCTGGTTGAGCGCTGAATATTCTTCTGTTTAAAAAATATATTCTTGAGCTTTGTTCTGGGACATGGTTAAGTGACTTGGAAATAGCATAATCCTTTTTCTTTCCTTTTTATTTTTGAGAGGGAGTCTCAGTCTGTCACCCAGGCTGTACTGCAGTGGCACAATCTCAACTCACTGCAACCTCTGCCTCCTGGGTTCAAGCGATGCACCCACCTCAGCCTCCCAAGTGGCTGGGACTACAGGTGCGCACAACCACGCCTGGCTAATTTCTGTATTTATAGTAGACAGGGGGTTTCACCATGTTGGCCAGGCTGGTCTCAAACTTCTGACCTCAGGTGATCCGCCCGCCTCAGCCTCCCAAAGTGCTGGGATTCCAGGCGTGAGCCGCCGCGCCCAGACGCGTGATCCTTCTGAGACTTGCAGAACTAGAGCAACCCTTAGTCTGGGGCCAATTCTGCCGCCCCACGAAGGCAATGCCCCTCTGAATGTGTGACTCAATGCCCCATGTATTGTGAGGCTTTTCACTTTGCCTGCTGGGAACATGAATGGTTCCCCAGCTTTTTGTGGGCTTTGGAATTATTCTGCCTATTTCTATTATGTGATTCTTTCCCCTGGTCTTGCTTGGGTGATTTCCTCCCGTGCGTGAGCTGATCCAACTCAGCTCCAGAGTCAAGAGGTATCCTTCGCAAAGCTCCAGAGTTTGTTTGTTTGCACATCTCTCCCGCGGGATTCCATCCTGCAAATTCCAGCTGCTTTGGCCTGCTCAAACTTTTTTCTTTTTTTTGGAGACAGAGTCTTGCTTTGTGGCCCAGGCTGGAGGGCAGTGGCGCAATCTCAGCTCACTGCAACCTCCA
>NW_022306034.1:0-1226 GCF_002776525.5 Piliocolobus tephrosceles | reverse complement strand
TTCCTTCCTTCCTTCCTTCCTTCCTTCCTTCCTTCCTTCCTTCCTTCCTTCCTTTTTTTTTTTTTTCCTCACTATGTTGCTGGTCTTGCACTTCTGGACTCAAGCGATCCACCTGCCTTGGTCTCCCAAAGTGCTCGGATTACAGGGGTGCACCACCACGCCTGGCCTCAGTATGTCATTTCTTACCAGTTACCTTCCTCCACCAAGAACCTCCTAGATGCCAAGTCAGTGAGAAGAGGAAGACGGTCAAAGAAGCCATGGAAAGAAAGTGACACAGGCTTAGGACGTGGGAGTGCCACATGCTGGGAGGAGGTGCAGGAAGAAGGAAGGATGGACAGAAAGCATGAAGGGCTGCTGCAGCCAAGCCACCCTGGGACAGAGGTGACCACGGACCCTCCCAGGAATGCTTTGCACGGACTATCATGAATGTTCCAGATGTCACCGGAACCCCGACCCCCTGCTCCTGTCCCAGGCTCCTCTGTGGCCGGTGGGAGGTGGAAGCTGAGAGAGGTTGGGTGGAGCCTGGGTTGTGCTGCCCTCTCCCCCTGCCTGCCCCAGGGTGTCTGGGGCTTCCTGCAGAGAGCCCTGGGTTTAAGGGATTCACCCACCTTAGACTCCCAAAATGCTGGGATTACAAGCTTGAGCCACTGCGCTCGGCCTCTTTAATCATTTTGACTCACCAATATATCAAACTGACTTCCTCCTGTATGACCATTTCAGTCAAAAACAGGCAGGTCATAGCGACGGAGAGGTGACTGTGTTTTAACCAATGAGGGTGGGGACTTGAGGCCAAGGAGGGGATCCTTGAGAGGGAGGCCTTCAAAGGAATAAAGGCATTGGTACTGGCAGCCCTGGTCCCCCCACCACCCCGACTTTGGAGCTTGGAGCCTCCCTGCAGTGTGTGAGACCTCCTTTCCTGAGTTTTTCTTTTCTTCTTATTTTTTTTGATGGAGTTTTGCTCTGTCGCCCAGGCTGGAGTGCAATAGCATGATCTCGGCTCACTGCAACCTCCACCTCCTGGGTTCAAACGATTCTCCTGCCTCAGCCTCCTGAGTAGCTGGGATTACAGGCATGCATCACCACGCCCAGGTAATTTTTGCATTTTTAGTAGAGACAGGGTTTCCCGATGTTGGCCAGGCTAGTCTTGAACTCTAGACCTCAGGTGATCCACCCGCCTCGGCCTCCCAAAGTGCTGGGATTACAGGTGTGAGCCACCGCGTCCGGCC
>NW_022306033.1:0-2754 GCF_002776525.5 Piliocolobus tephrosceles | reverse complement strand
CAAACTTCACATGGTCTTACTTATTTGTAAGAGCTAACAATTAAAAAGGACTGAAACTATGGAGACAGAAAGTAGAAGGATGGTCACCAAAGGGCGGGAACAATAGTGGAGGAGGTGGCGGGGATGTGGGAATGTTTAATGGGTACAAAAAACAAGTTAAAATAAACAAGACCTTGTATTTGCTAGCACAACAGGATGATTACAGTCAAATATAACTTAATTGTACATTTTAAAATAAGTAAAAGGTTATAAACGGTTTGTAACACAAAAGATGAATGTTTGAAGTTATGGATACCCCATTTACCCTGGTACAATTACTATGCGTTGCATGCCTGTATCAAACTATCTCATGTAACTCATATACACCTAGTATGTACCCACAAAAATTAAAAATTAAAACAAAATAAAACTAGTAAACATACAAAATATGCCCTAAGAACATAATTGGAATTAAACTAGAAATCAATAACAGAAATATACTTGAAAAACATCCAAATAATTGAGGATTAAATTGCAAAGTTCTAAACAAATAGGTCAAAGACAACTCTCAAGGAAAATTTAAATACTTCAAAGGAAATTAAATAAAACACATCTTCAGGTACTTTGTGAAATGCAGTACAAGTGGTACTTGGAAGAAATTTAAAGCATGGAGGGCATGCGCTAGAAAAGAAAGATCTAAATAAAACCAATAATCCAACCTTCCACTTTAAGAAACTAGAAAAAAGCCAGGAAGGTAAACCTAAGTCAAGCACAGACAAGCAACAATGATAGAAAACACCAGTAAAGCTGCAAACAAGAAATCAATGTAGAAAATCAACAATAACAAAATCTGGTTCTTCATAAAAATCAATATAACTGATAGACCTATAGCCAGACCAAAAAAGGGAGAAAGACAAAAGACACAAAACGTTCATCAGAAATAAAAGAGGTTCCATCATTACTACTAATCCTACAGATGGTTAAAAATGGAAACATAATGAACATTATGAACAACTCCGTGACCACTAGATTGTCCCAGCTTCATGGGAGGCTGAGGCAGGAGAATGGCGTGAAGCCAGGAGGTGGAGGTTGCAGTAAGCCAAGATGTGCCACTGCACTCCAGCCTGGGCAACAGAGAGAGACTCAGTCTAAAAAAAAAATAAAAATAAAAAATAAATTAGCTGGGCGAGGTGGCGGCGCCTGTAGTCCCAGCTACTTGGGAGGCTGAGGCAGGAGAATGGCGTGAACCCAGGAGGCGGAGCTTGCAGTGAGCTGAGATTGTGCCCCTGCACTCCAGCCTGGGCAACACAGCGAGATTCCGTCTCAAAAATAATAATAATAAAATTAAAATAAAATTAAAAATATACACCCCACGAACTAGGAATTATGACAGATAATCATGGCTGATTCAAAAAGCAAAAATCAATTTACTTTATCACATCAAGATAAATAACAAAAATTATATAATCATATCAGTAGTTGCTGAAAAGCCGTAAGGTTAAGAAATAGGGCAGAGCAGAGGAAGCCATTGAAATTGAGAAAGAATAAATAAAACTGTTTTGCAGATTAAATACTTGTTATTTGTCGATAACATGACTATGTACAAAATCCAAAAGAATGAACAAAAATCTCCCTGAACTAATGAGATCATAGCAAAGTGGTACAAGGTGAGGTTAATATACAAAAGACAATTATTGTTCTATTAGCAATGAGCAACTGGATTTAAATTTAAAAACTCAACAGCACTCATATAGCACCCAGTAAAAAGAAACACCTATATGACAAAACTATACAAAACCATATATTTCTAATGAAAGAAAAAAAGATCTGAATAAATGGAGAGATATACCATGTCCATGGACAGCCAGCCTCCATATTGTTAAGATGTCAGTTCTCCCCAATTTGAATAACAAATTCAATACAATTGCAATAAAAATCCTAACAAGTCATGTTATTTTAAAAAAAGAAAATTTATTCTAACACCCATATGAAAAGCCAAAAGACCCATATGGTCAATACAATATTGAAGAATCAATTCACAGAACTGACACCACCTGACACTAAGACTTAATGTAAAGTAACAGTAATCCAGACAGTGCAATATTTGGGAAAGAACTAAGAAGATAAACAAAACAGGGCAGAAAACCCAGAAATAAAGCCTGACAAATATAATCAGCTCAACTTTCACAAGAGACCAAAGGAAATTCAATAGCAAAGGTCTGGTCTCCAAAGCAAATGTTGAACACCTGGACATCCATATGCAAGGAAATAAGTAAGACAGAGACCTTGCAACAGTCACAAAATAAACTCCACACAGATTCTAAACTGAAACATGAAACAGAACATTGAGAACTTCTGGAAGATGACACAGGAGAAACTGCAATCTCTGGTTTGCAATGAGGATTCAGCTGCAACATGCAAAACATAATCCATGAATGAGAAAACAGGTAAATATGGGAACTCTGTACTATCTGCCCAATTTTTCTGCAAACCTAAATGTGCACTGAAAAATAACATCCATTAAATAAAAAGTAAATAAACAACCATTCCATAGAAGATGTATAACCATGCAAAGAAATTACACACAGAATAAAATTTTCTTTTCTTTTTTCTTTTTTTTGAGACGGAGTCTCGCTCTGTCGCCCGGGCTGGAGTGCAGTGGCCAGATCTCAGCTCACTACAAGCTCCACCTCCCGGGTTCACGCCATTCTCCTGCCTCAGCCTCCCTAGTAGCTGGGACTACAGGCGCCCACCACCTCGCCCTGCTAGTGTTTT
>NW_022306031.1:0-4972 GCF_002776525.5 Piliocolobus tephrosceles | reverse complement strand
CTTTTTTTAACTTTCAAACCCTGATAAGGACAGGGAAGGAAAATTAAAGGGTGCTGAGAGACAGAGTAAAGTGGAGAACTCACTTTTATTTTTATTTTTATTTTTTTGACAGTCTTGCTCTGTTGCCCAGGCTGGAGTGCAGTGGCACGATCTTGATTCACTACACCCTCCACCTACCTCCTGGGCTCAAGCAATTCTCCTGCCTCAGCCTCCCGAGTAGCTGGGATTACAGGCACATGCCACCCCACCTGGCTAATTTTTGTATTTTTAGGAGAGACGGGGTCTCACCATGTTGGCTGGGTTGGTCTCATACTCCTGGCCTCAAGTGATCCACCTGCCTTGGCCTCCCAAAGATTGGCGTGAGCTACCGTGCCCGGCCGAGAACTCACATTGGATTGGGTGGTTGAGGATGGCATGTCTGGAGTGACATTTAAGCTGCAACCTGGAGGGAGAGTTGAAGTTAGCCAGGTGAAGGGTACGATGGACATTCCAGGAAGAGAGAGAAGCACATGCAGAGGTCTTAAGATGACTAGGAGCTTGCCACATTTGAGAAATGGAAAGATTGGCCAGGCACGGTGGCTCAAGCCTGTAATCCCAGCACTTTGGGAGGCCGAGACGGGCGGATCACGAGGTCAGGAGATCGAGACCATCCTGGCTAACACGGTGAAACCCTGTCTCTACTAAAAATACAAAAAAAAAACTAGCTGGGCAAGGTGGCGGGCGCCTGTAGTCTCAGCTACTCGGGAGGCTGAGGCAGGAGAATGGCATAAACCCGGGAGGCGGAGCTTGCAGTGAGCTGAGATCCGGCCACTGCACTCCAGTCCGGGCAACAGAGCAAGACTCCGCCTCAAAAAAAAAAAAAAAAAAAAGAGAAATGGAAAGAAAGCTAGTATGGTTACAGTAGAAATGGGAGGGAGAGAATGAAGGCAGATGAAGATGTAGACCAGTGAAACTAGGGAGGTAGCAGCGGGGATGGAGAAAGGTGACACAGTTGAGAAAATTTGGAGGTAGAGGTGACAGGGCTCTGTGTTCTATTCCTTCTCCGTTCCCTTGAGAGGCCCCTAAAATGTGTTAGAAATTGATGGCATATCTTCTTTGTCTAACCCCTTCCTATTTTCTTCGTGTTTCACGATTTTCATGGCTACTTTTGCTTATTTGTGCTTCCAAATATATTTTATTATAATATTATCTATTTTTCTCCATCATTCTCAAATACTAAGACTACATTCACTGGAGTGATGTTAGATATATAAATTAAATTAGCTTAGGGAGAACTGCTGTTATTATAATGTTGAATCTTTTTTTTTTTTTTTTTACCCTGTTTTATGGTACTGAAATGTTCATTTTTTTTTTTTTTTTTTTGAAACAGGGTCTCACTCTGTTGCCCAGGCTGGAATGCAGTGGCACGATCTTGGCTCACTGCAACCTCTGCTCTCATGTTCAAGTGATTCTTGTGCCTCAGCCTCCTGAGTAGCTGGGATTACAGGCGTGTGCCACCATGCTCAACTAATTTTTGTATTTTTAGTAGAGATGGGGTTTTGCCATGTTGGCCAGGCTGATATCGAACTCCTGACCTCAGGTGATCTGCCCACCTTGGCTCCCAAAATGCTAGGATTACAGGCATGAGCCACTACGCCTGGCCTATGTTGAATCCTATGTCTTCCCGTTGATCAAGTGTATTTCGCACATTCCAGGGCGTTTTATAGTGTTAAAATATTTCTCCATATATTTATGCCTAGGTATTTTATTTTCTTCTCTGCTGTTTTGAATGCCTCTTATTATGTTTTTAAAGGAACTGGAACCATTCTCTCATCTGAATGCATGTGGTGGCATGTTAGAGTGGAAAATCCTAGGTTTGGGTTGTCGGAGTCCTGGGTTCAAGCCTGAGGTTTGCCAGTTACTGGCCAGAAGGTCCCTGGGCAAGTCTTTTTGAGCCTTAGTTCCCTTCTCTGTAAGGTGGGAAGAATAAAACTTGAAGGCTTGTTGTAATTATTTAAATTATGCAAAGTGTTTTGCCCTCAGTATATATTAACTTCCTTCCTCTTGCCTCCTAAGTAGACTGGGTCAGGAGGACAATTTCTTTTTTTTTTTGAGACTGAGTTTCACTATTGTTGCCCAGGCTGGAGTGCAATGGTGCAATCTCGGCTCACTGCAACCTCCACCTCCCAGGTTCAAGTGATTCTCCTGCCTCAGCCTCCCAAGTAGCTGGGATTTTAGGCATGTGCTACCGTGCTTAGCTAATTTTTTGTATTTAGTAGAGACGGAGTTTCAGCATGTTGGTCAGGCTGGTCTCAAACTCCTGACTTCAGGTGATCCACCCGCCTCGATCTCCCAAAGTGCTGGGATTACAGGTGTGAACCACCATGCCCGTCAGGAGTACAATTTCTAACCAGCCCCTTTATTCAAAACCAGGATGGTTTTCTTCTCCGCTGATCAATTCCTCTCTGAGACCCTGAAGCTCTGTAACATGTGACAACCTTTTTCCTTCCAGTCAAACCTCCCCAGGTAGGAGGCCCCTTGCTGGTACCCACTGGGTCTGTCTGTGCCTGGCATAGGCAGCTATCTTGGGCAGCCTGCCCATTAGAGAGAATGGAAGGTTGTTCTCCTTGCCAGGACTCTTGAGGCCCAGCTCTGGAACCAGCCTGGGAATCTGTCTCAGGCAGGTCACTGACTGCTGGCATGTAGGGCTTGCTGTAATCTTCCCAGTGTTTGAAGCTGAGGGCTGAATTGTAGGGGCTAAGGGCGAGGCTGGCACCCAGGCACAGTACCTTTGTGAGCTGCTCTGGCCCCTGGCCAGCCCAAATAGGGCTTCTTTTCCCACTGGAGCTTGGCAAGCAGGCTAGAATAGTGATCTCCCGCAGATGTCCCAGAGCCTGCTGGGCTGAGTGGGGTTCCTAGCCTGGTGGGAGGTGATACTGGCTATTGCGTTGGCAGTTAACTACTTTTCTACAGCTCCAGCCCTAGGGGAGGGCTAGGCCACTTACCCAACAGGACTGGTTGCTATACCCAACTCTACAGGAAGCTATCCTTCCAGGGCTATGAAAAATTTCTGCTTTCCTTAAGCTCTGACATTGCCAGAGGTTTACCATGGCCAGTGCCGGTCTGTTGGGCACAGTGGAGGGCCAATCAGGTTGCCTTAGGGCGAGGGCAGATATTGGGTCCTGCTCTCATGACACTGTTCTAATCTGAACATGGGTCTGTGTCCTGGCTCTTTTGCTTGCTTGCTGTGTGGCCTTGGGCAAGTCCGTTCATTTCTCTGAACCTCACTTTTATCATCTGTAAAACGGGGATAAGGATATTTAGTGATAATGCAGTTGAGAAGAAATGCATTTTATTTATTTATTTATTTAACCACTGGAGTACAGTGGTATGATCTCAGCCCACTGCAGCCTCAACCTCCTGGGCTCAGGTGATCCTTCTGCCTTAGCCCCTTGAGAAACTGGGACTACAGGCACAAACCACTGTACCTGGTCAGAAATACATTTTAAAAAGTCTGCAGTAAACCTGCCAGATAATGCTCAAGAGCTCATATGGTCATGCCAAGTACCTCTGTGTTCTGGTCCACCCATTCTTCACCTCCCCACCTATCTGATGCCTGACCTGTCTGTTTACTCACCCACTTATTCATTTATTCACTGCATATTGAGTGTGGCTACCCTACCTGGCATGTAGGTCTGCAGTGGTGAGCAAGGCAGTCATGGTCCTTGCCCCCCTGGGGCTTTGTCATGGTGTGACAAACAGGAAATAATTGAGAAAACAAATACGTAATAACCACAAGATGTGATGAGTGCTTTGACGGTAATGGAAGAAAACAGAGGAGGCTACTTTCATTTGAGGTTGGAGTGGTAGGCAGGGCCCAGACTTTGGGGGATCTTCAGGGTTTCTCTCTTAGGCTTTATTCTAAGTGCAATAGGAAGCCTTTGAGGAGGTTTAAAAGCAGGAGAGGCCTTGTCCAGTTTTAATTTTAAAAAGACCACTCTGCCGGTATATGAAGAATGGATGGGGGCAAGTGTAGAAGATGGAAGACCAGTTAGGAGACTATTGTGGCAGGCTGGGAGAAATGACTGGGGCTTAGACTGGGGTGGAGATATTGCAGATGTAGAAAAATGGTAGGCGGCCAAGTGCTGTGGCTCAGCCTATAATCCCAGCACTTTGGGAGGCCAAGGCAGGCAGATCACAAGGTCAGGAGTTTGAGACCAGCCTGGCCAACATGGTGAAACCCCCATCTCTATTAATATACAAAAATTAGCCAGGCATGGTGGCAGGTGCCTGTAATCCCAGCTACTCGGGAGGCTGAGGCAGGAGAATCACTTGAACCCAGGAGGCAGAGGTTGTAGTGAGCCAAGATTGCACCATTGCACTCCAGCCTGGGCAACAAGAGCAAAACTCCATCTCAACAAACAAACAAGCAAACAAAACAACAACAACAACAAATCCAAAACAAAAAAACCCCCAAAAAACCAACAATGACAAAAAAGGAAAATGGAAGGCTTACATGTTTGTGAAGGTAGAATTGATGGGACTGGGTGAAGAAGTAAGTGGCTGCAGGCATTGAGGGAGACAGGGTATAAAGAAGGGTGGTAGATATTCAGCTTCAGCAGTTGGGTGATAGTGGTGTTCTTTTCAGAGACAGGGACAACCTGGGGGAAGAGGTTTTGGAGTGAAGATTCTGATTCTGGGCCTGAGAGTTGTCTTCTTGGGCCCCCTCATTACTCACCTCCCCACTGTATGAAACCTAACCACTCCAGATCCCCCGTGACCCTCTGTTTTGCTTATTATCACGTATGTATTATCTTTTATGTAGGTTGATGGCATGGCCTCCCTGTGTGTCTGGCTGATGCTTTTCTAAAACCTCACTGCAGGTTGTATAATTCTGTACATACATTATATATGTATGTACAGAAAAGAGGTAGCATAATAAGCCTGAGACTGCTCTTCTTTTTTTTTGTTTTGAGACGGAGTCTTGCTCTGT
>NW_022306029.1:0-9539 GCF_002776525.5 Piliocolobus tephrosceles | reverse complement strand
TGCCTCAGCCTCCCGAGTAGCTGGGACTACAGGTGCCGGCCACCACGGCCGGCAATTGTTTTTGTATTTTTAGTAGAGACGGGGTTTCACTGTGTTAGCCAGGATGGTCTTGATCTCCTGACCTCGTGAGCCGCCCGCCTCGGCCTCCCAAAGTGCTGGGATTCCAGGCGTGAGCCACCGCGCCCCGCCCACAAAGATCTTTTTGACCAGACATATCCTAGCTAAGGGATGTCCAAACACCGGAATGTGAGGCCAGCCTCCCATCAGACTTAAACTTTTGACAGGAGAACAAATCTCAAACTGATGAATCAGTCATGTAGCTAGCTAGCTATAGAGCTTTCAACTTAAATTAGCAGCAGCTGCCCAATGCCATATGCAGTAACAAACTGGGTTTTGGGTTTTTTTGATTTTAATGTTGTGTGTTATTTACTTGTTTGTTCATTTATTTATTTCTAGATGAGGTCTCGCTATGTTGCTCGGGCTGGTCTGAAACTCCTGGGTTCAAATGAGCCTCCCACCTCAGCACTCCAAAGTGCTGGGGTTACAGGTGAGAGCCACCACCCCCAGCCATAATGTATTTAAACCCTTATTTAAATAAACTTGTTTTCAGAAACATCTGAAAAAAGCAAATAAAATAAAATTGTCACCTTACAATAAGTTTTAATATCTAGTAGAGCTGGATTTTTCTCTATTAAACTTATTTTTACAAATTCCTAGACATTCTTGCATATTTCCACTCAGATGAATCTTTAAGATGATTTTGTCAGCTATCCAAAAAGTACTGTGGAGTTTTAAAATCAGAATGGTGATAAATTTATAAATTAATTTGGGAATAATTACTACTTTTGCAAAATTCAATCCTTTGCTGTCCCTCTGGATTAATTTTAGTCTCCTTTATATAGGTGTTATACAATTTCTTCATTAATATCGTATTTATGAGTCACCTATAAGGTGCAAGGCAAGGCCGGGCGCGGTGGCTCAAGCCTGTAATCCCAGCACTTTGGGAGGCCGAGACGGGCGGATCACGAGGTCAGGAGATCAAGACCATCCTGGCTAACACGGTGAAACCCCGTCTCTACTAAAAATACAAAAAAACTAGCCGGGCGAGGTGGCGGGCGCCTGTAGTCCCAGCTACTCGGGAGGCTGAGGCAGGAGAATGGCGTAAACCTGGAAGGCGGAGCTTGCAGTGAGCTGAGATCCGGCCACTGCACTCTAGCCCGGGTGACAGAACAAGACCCCCTCTCAAAAAAAAAAAAAAAAAAAAGTGCAAGGCACTGTTTATTCTTGTATGCTGGACATACAAGAATATGTCCCTGTTTTCATGGAGTTTACAATCTAGCTGGGGAGGGAGACAACATTTTTAAAAACAAATAGCCGGGCGCGGTGGCTCATGCCTATAATCCTAGGACTTTGGGAGGCTGAGGCGGGCAGATCACGAGGCTAGGAGTTTGAGACCAGCCTGACCAACATAGTGAAACCCCGTTTCTACTAAAAATACAAAAATTAGCCGGGCATGGTGGTGCACGCCTGTAGTCCCAGCTACTCAGGAGGCTGAGGCAGGAGAATCACTTGAACCCATGAGGCAGAGGTTGCAGTCAGCTGAGATGGCACCACTGCACTCCAGCCTCAGCAACAGAGTGAGACTCTGTCTCAAAATAAAATAAAATAAAATAAAAACAAATATAATATGACAATTGGTGACAAGTGTTATGAGGAAAATAAACCTGGGTAAGAGCATAAAGAATAAAAGGAAAGGAATGCTATTTTACATAGGCTGATCAGGGAAGGCTTTTCTGATAGGTAAAACTTTAGCAGAAACTTAAAGGAGGTGAATGAATCAGTCATGAGGATATCAAGGTAAAGAGCATTGCAGGCAGTAAGTACAAAGCCCTAAGGCTCAAGCATGACTGGCTTGTTTGAGGAACAGCAGGAAGCTAGTGTGACTGAAGTACAGGTGATAAGATCTGAGTGCTAACCAGGGACCAGGTTATATAAGTCCTTGTAGGTCATGGGAACGATTTTGGATTTTATTCTGAGTGGGTTTAAAAGGCACTGAGAGGTTTTAAACTAAGAAGCGACATGTCTGATTTATTCTTTTAAAGGATCACTGTCACTTCTATGAGGAGAATAGAATGGCAAAGGTGGAAGTTGGGAACTCAGTTAAATCCAGGAGATACACATGATGGTAGCTTGGGCCAGGGTGGTGGTGAGACTAATTTGTGCTCAGAACAGAAAGAAGTGAGCCAGGACCTCTTCCATCCAGATGCATTTACCAAACAAGAGGTGTTCCTTAAGTGAGAGGGACACACGAGGCAATGAGTTAGTGACCTGCAGCTGCCAGGAAAGTAGACCCCGGACTCTGGGTAATATCTTTCTGTGTGTGTGTGTGTGTGTGTGTGTGTCTCTCACACACACACACACACACAACTAGGATTCTGTTGTAGTCTTTGCCCTAGGGGTCATTTGCCTACCCCAGGAAACAACTGATAGGCAAGCAGTGCTTTGGGGTGGACACTGGAAACTGAAGAAAGCAGCTGAAGCTGTGCACCAGCCAAAGGGAGCTCCTAGCGCAAATTACACTCTCTTGTGCAGAGAGAACTCAAAGGACTACGCTCTGGAATATGGAAACAGAAAAATCCTCAAGCTTTGTTTCCAGATCACTAATGCTTTCAGATGGTGAGTCATGACTAAGGCAAGCTTTGAGAGAGGCCAGAAACCCAGAGAGGTCAGCATAGCATGCAGGGATAGCTTTTAACCTTAAGGTGTTTGACCATTCCAAAGAGGTATGTGAGAAGCTGAGCTGCTCATTTGTTGGTTTATGGGGCTGGGGGCAAAAGGTGGAATCTAAGGTTCCTTGCTTTGGGTTTGGAAACTAGATAGCTACACCCTAGGAGTAAGGACGAACCAGAAGTAAATTCGCCTTCATGACCTCCATAGACCAGATTTATCATTTGAATGGTCCACAAAATATCAAGATTTAAACTTGGAATAAGGTAATCCCATAGTTTTCCCATACTATTAGTGCCCCAGGCACTTGGTAAGGAACAAAAACAATCCTTTCTGGGAAAAGATAATATTATCCCAAGTCTCAAATTATCTCTATAAATAATTCTTCAGGGCCGGGCACAGCGGCTTATGCCTGTAATCCCAGCACTTTGGAAGGCCAAGGCGGGTGGGTCACTGGAGGTCAGGAGTTCGAGACCAGCTGGGCCAACATGGTGAAACCCCATCTCTATGAAAAATACAAAAATTAGCTGGGCGTGGTGGCAGGCACCTGTAATCCCAGCTGTAATCCCAGCTATTCGGAAAGCTGAGGCAGGAGAATTGCTTGAACCCAGTTGCAGTGAGTCAAGATCGCGCCACTGCACTCCAGCCTGGGTGACAAGAGCAAGACTCCATCTCAAAAAGAATAATAATAATAATAATTCAAATAGGATATCCAACACATAACTAAAGATAACCAGGGGCCAGGTGCGGTGGCTCACGCATGAAATCCCAACACTTTGGAAGGCTGAGGTGGGCAGATCACGAAGTCAGGAGTTCGAGACCAGCCTGGCCAATATGGTGAAACCCTGTCTCTACTAAAAATACAAAATTTAGCTGGATGTGGTGGCGGATACCTGTAATCCCAGCTACTTGGGAGGCTGAGGCAGGACAATCGTTTGAACCTGAGAGGTGGAGGTTGCAGTGAGCTGAGATCATGCCATTGCACTACAGCCTGGGCAACAAGCGCGAAACTTCATCTCGAAAAAAAAAAAAGAAAAGAAAAGAAAAAGAAAGAAAAAAAAAAAGAAAAGTACGGTAAATTATTATAATTAATTAGAGAATTTAGCAAATTGCTGGATATAAAATTAGCATTCAAAAATAAATTATAGAAGTAAATAATTTTTATATCCTGGGATAGGCAATAGTTCTTAGACAGCATCAAAAACACAAATGACAAAAGAAGAAAATAGATAAATTGGGCTTCATCAAAATTTAAAATTTTTGTACACCATAAGTCACCATCAAGAAAGTAAAAAGAGGCCGGGCGCGGTGGCTCAAGCCTGTAATCCCAGCACTTTGGGAGGCCGAGGCGGGCGGATCACGAGGTCAGGAGATCGAGACCATCCTGGCTAACATGGTGAAACCCCGTCTCTACTAAAAAAATACAAAAAACTAGCCGGGCGAGGTGGCGGGCGCCTGTAGTCCCAGCTACTTGGGAGGCTGAGGCAGGAGAATGGCGTAAACCCGGGAGGCGGAGCTTGCAGTGAGCTGAGATCCGGCCACTGCACTCCAGCCTGGGCGACAGAGCGAGACTCCGTCTCAAAAAAAAAAAAAAGAAAAACAAGCAAGTAAAAAGACAACCTACAGAATGGGAGAAAATATTTGCAAACCATATATCTGACAAGGGACTTTTATCTAGAATGTATAATCTTAACATTCAATAATCTTTTTTTAAAAAAGCCCAATTTTTTTTTCTTTCTTTCTTTCTTTTTTTTTTCCAAGACGGAGGCTGGCTTTTTCACCCAGGCTGGAGTGCATTGGCACCATCTCGGCTCACCGCAAGCTCCGCCTCCCAAGTTCACTCCATTCTCCTGCCTCAGCCTCCCAAGTAGCTGGGACTACAGGCACCCGCCACCATTCCCAGCTAATTTTTTCTATTTCTTAATGGAGATGGGGTTTCACCGTGTTAGCCAGGATGGTCTTGATCTCCTGACCTCTTGATCCGTCCACCTCGGCCTCCCAAAGTGCTGGGATTATAGGCGTGAGCCACCATGCCCAGCCAAAAAAATTAAAAAGTCCAATTTTTAAAAAGGGGCAAAGGGGCCGGGCACGGTGGCTCATGCCTGTAATCTCAGCACTTTGGGAGGCCAAGGCAGGCAGATCAGGAGGTCAGGAGTTCGAGACAAGCCTGGCCAAACGGACCAGCCTGGCCAACATGGTGAAACCCCGTCTCTGCTAAAAATACAAAGATTAGCCAGACATGGTGGCAATGCCTGTAATCCCAGCTACTCGGGAGGCTGAGGCAGGAGAATTGCTTGAACCTGGGAGGCAGAGGTTGCAGTAAGCTGAGATCGCCCCATTGCACTCCAGCCTGGGGGACAGAGTGAGACTCCTACCCAAAAAAAAAAAAAAGTTGGTGGGGGGCTGGGCGGCAAAGGGCTTAAGTAGACATTTCTTCAAAGAAGATATACAAATGGCCGATAAAGACATTTAAAGATGTTCACGGCCAGATGTGGTGACTCATACCTATAATCCCAGCACTTTGGGCTGCCAAGGTGGGAGGATATCTTGAGCCCAGGAGTTCACGACCAGCCTGGGCAACATAGTGAGACCCTATCTCCATATAAAAACAAAAAATAAGGCTGGGCACAGTTGCTCACACCTGTAAATCCCAGCACTTTGGGAGGCCGAGGTGGGCAGATCACCTGAGGTCAGGAGTTCAAAACCAGCCTGGCCAACATGGCAATACCCCATCTCTACCAAAAACTACAAAAATTAGCCTGGCATGGTGGCGGGCACCTGTAATCCCAGCTACTTGAGGCAGGAGAATCGCTTGAACTTGGGAGGCCGAGGTTGCAGTGAGCCGGGATTGAACCATTGCACTCCAGCCTGGGTGACAGAGCAAAACTCCGTCTCGAAAATAAATAAATAAATAAAATAAAGGTGTTTAACATCATTAATCATTAATGAAATGCAAACCAAAACCACAAGATACTATTTTACATGCAGAAGAATAGCTATAATTTTAAAAAGATAGCGTTTCACCAGTCTAGACGCTGAGCCGCTCATTCGCAACGTCACGTGGAAGCTGAAGCTGCACCTCCCACGTGGCCCCTCTGGCCAGCTGAGCACCTCAGATAAGAACTACACCCAGTCCAGCACCAGCAGGTTAGCCACCAGCATCAGCCCCACCCTCTGCAGCTGGGCTGTCCTGCTGCTGCACTCCCTGGCAGCAAGGTGTGATGGCCCAGGTGGCAATCACTGGAGCAAGCATGGCTGTGGACTCTGCTATGGGGCACACACTGGGTCATGCCATCAATGGGAGCTTCAGTGGAGTAAATAATGCTGAGCCCACAAGTGGTGACATCACTTACCAGGAGCCTCAGGGAACCCAGCCGGCCCAGCAGCAGTAACCTTGCTTGTATGAGATAAAATGGTTTTTGGAATGTGCCCAGAATTAGGGAGACAAAGTTCTGTGAGGGCTTCCATGAGGTGTTGAAGCAGTGCAGACTTGCAAATGGATTTATCTAATCAAGAAGTTCAAATTGAAGAAATGGAAAATCAGCTCTCATAACTAAGTTAATTTAGCATAAAAATATAATTGATAGCCGGGCGTGGTGGCTCACGCCTGTAATCCCAGCACTTTGGGAGGACAAGGCAGGCGGATCACCTGAGGTCAGGAGTGCGAGACCAGCCTAACCAACATGGAGAAACCCTGTCTCCACTAAAAAAAAAGAAAAAAAAAATACTAAAAATTAGCCTGGTGGCACATGCCTGTAATCCCAGCTACTCAGGAGACTGAGGTAAGAGAATCACTTGAACCCAGGAGCCGCAGGTTGTGGTGAACCAAGATCGTACCACTGCACTCCAGCCTGGGCAACAAGAGTGAAATTCCGTCTCAAAAAAAAAAAAAATACATATATATACACACACATATACACACATATATACACACGCACATATATATATACACATATATATATATTTAATAGTGAAGGTATAAAGTGTAAAACCATCAGTTAAACCAATCCTCTGTCATTCATTACTTTCTTGCTTCAGAATTGCAATAGAAGAGGGTGTTCTTATTTGGTAGAATTTCATTAAGATAGTATAGAATTTGGGGCTTGTCAAATGTTTGTGTGGCCTCCTTAAACCAGTTGTTGTGATTTTTTTGTTGTTGTTTTGTTTGTGAGTTAATTAGAATAAGGTGATTTTCTTCACCCAAAAAAGACAATAACAAGTGTTGCTGACAATGTGGAGAAATGGGAACCCTTACACATTGTTGGTGAGAATGTGAAATAATCTAGCTACTTTGGAAGAAATGGAAACAATCTACATGTCCATCAACTAATGAATGAATAAACAAAATGTGGTATATTTATACCAAATATTCCACTTATTCCATTAAATGGAATATTATTTGGCCATAAAAAGGAATGAAGTACTGATACATGCTACAACATGGACGAATCTCGAAGAAATTATGCTAAGTGAAGGAATCACTCACAAAAGACCACATATTATATAGTTCCATTTATTTGAAATGCAAAGCAGAAATTGTGACCCTTCCGCCCGACCGGAAGGGTGGTATTTGAAAGATGTGTTGGCCGGGTATAGTGGCTCACTCCTGTAATCCCATCACTTCATGAGTCCGAGGTGGGTGGATCACCTGAGGTCAAGAGTTCAAGACCAGCCTGGACAACAAGGTAAAACCCTGTCTCTTTTTTTTTTTTTTTTTTTTTTTTTTTTTTTTTTTTTGAGACGGAGTCTTGCTCTGTCGCCCGGGCTGGAGTGCAGTGGCCGGATCTCAGCTCACTGCAAGCTCCGCCTCCCGGGTTTACGCCATTCTCCTGCCTCAGCCTCCGGAGTAGCTGGGACTACAGGCGCCCGCCACCTCGCCCGGCTAGTTTTTTTTGTATTTTTAGTAGAGACGGGGTTTCACCGTGTAGACCAGGATGGTCTCGATCTCCTGACCTCGTGATCCGCCCGTCTCGGCCTCCCAAAGTGCTGGGATTACAGGCTTGAGCCACCGCGCCCGGCCGTAAAACCCTGTCTCTACTAAAAATACAAAAATTAACTGAGCCTGGTGGTGCATGCCTGTAGTCCTAGCTGTTCGGGAGGCTGAGGCAGGAGAATCACTTGAACCTGGGAGGCAGAGGTTGCAGTGAGGCATAATTGTGCCACTGTACTCCAGCCTGGGCAACAGAGCAAGACTCCATCTCAAAAAAAAAAAAGAAAGAAAAAAAGAAAAGAAAAAGAAAGATGTGTTAAAAAAAAAAAAAAAAAAAGGAAGGAGCCTAAAAATTGCATAGTACAAGAGACAATAGTCTTGTGAAGGCAAGACATGAAGAAGTAGTCATTGGAGGAATAGCATTCAGAAGATCAAAAGATCCTTCCCTCCAAAAGTATCATTTATCAAAGCCACTATACTTTATTGTATCAACAGAAGAGGGTGCTCTTGAGCCAATAAACCAAATAAGGTATCTGAATCCTTTTCTTCACATAGAATTAATCAAAACGTTATCAACGAATCAGGAAAATCCAGTATACTTTACAATAATCAGAAAATGATTATCTTCACAGAGTTACTATAAGGGGGTAAAAAAGCAAGAACCAAAACTTTTCAGCTGATGAAAATAAACACCTTCAAAAAAAAAGAGAAAAGAACAGTAAAGGAGAGAAAAACTTAAATATAATTAAACACGCAATTGCAGATATGAAAGACTACTGTGAATCAAAAATTTAAGGATGGGCACAGCGGCTCACACCTATGATCCTAGCACTTTGGGATGCTGAGGCGGGTGGATCATTTGAGCCCCGTAGTTCTAGACCAGCCTGGCCAACATGGTAAAACCCTATCTCTACTAAAAATACAAAAATTAGCCGGGTGTGGTGGCGTGCACCTGTAATCCCAGCTACTCAGGAGGCTGAGGCAGGAGAATTGCTTGAGCCTGGGAAGTGGAGGCTGCAGTGAGCCAAGATTGCGCCACTGCACTCCAGCCTGGGCGAGAGAGCCAGACTCTTGTCTCAAAACACACACACACACACACACACACACACACACACTAGAAACAAACAACAGGAACATGTGGCGTGCTGACTGAACTCAGGAAAGAAATTGCAGAAAAAGACAAAATCATCTCAGAAGAGAAAACTAAATTACGAGGTGCCCAAGGGAGAATTGGTATCATTGAAAAATGCCGTAAAAATCGGCCGGGCGCGGTGGCTCTAAGCCTGTAATCCCAGCACTTTGGGAGGCCGAGACGGGCGGATCACAAGGTCAGCAGATCGAGACCATCCTGGCTAACACGGTGAAACCCCGTCTCTACTAAAAATACAAAAAAGCTAGCCGGGCGAGGTGGCGGGCGCCTGTAGTCCCAGCTCCTCGGGAGGCTGAGGTAGGAGAATGGCGGAAAACCGGGAGGCGGAGCTTGCATTGAGCCAAGATCGCGCCACAGCACTCCAGCCCGGGCGGCAGAGCAAGACTCCGTCTCAAAAAAAAAAAAAAAAAAAAAAAGAAAAAAAGAAAAATGCCGTAAAAGGAAAGAAAGAATGTGAATAAAAAAGAACCAAGACAACCAAAACAAATTAAAGGGGCAAAGAGCAAACTGACAGTCTCGCTTGGTCGCCAGGCCGGAGTGCAGTGGCGTGATCTCGGCTCACTGAAACCTCCACCTCCCAGGTTCAAGCGATTCTCCTGCCTCACCCTCCCGAGTAGCTAGGATTACAGGCGCACGCCACCATGCCCACCTAATTTTTGTATTTTTAGTAGAGATGGGATTACAGGCGTGAGTCACCGAGCCCAGCCTGAAAGCTCTTAAAAAAAAAAAAAA
>NW_022306027.1:0-9356 GCF_002776525.5 Piliocolobus tephrosceles | reverse complement strand
TTATTTTTATATTACTTGAACATACAAATGTAAACCTCTCATGATAACCTTTATACAACGAAAAATACAAGTAAAAGCCTTAAATTTTAAATCACTAAGGATAATTCAATATAACTTAGGGTACTGACATTTCTGCCTAAAAGGAGCTCAATAAAGTATTTTAAAAATACATACAAGAACATCAACCTGACTGTTGATATTCAGATTTTGTTGTGTTTGGCATTCCTGTACAATCATTGGCCACCAAGTTACGGTTCCATTTTCCCACTGTTTTTCTCCCTATGATCCTATAGTTAAATATTTTTATAGTGCTTCTACATGTCATTTTGCATTAAACCAACTTAAGTGTATTATGTCTACATTGAATCTGTCTCTATTTTTATTAGTCAGTGATAAAGTAGTATTTTATGCATCAATATAACCTGAAATATAAGTGTAAATACTAATATTGGAAATTGCCTAGAAGTGCTTATCAATATAGTTGATACTCTAATAATTGCATTATGCTTTTATTAATATTCCATTTTAGTATAACAGTATACAATTAAATATATGGATTATCCATGGACACTAAAATTATTTCAGATAGTCATGAAGGTTACAGAGAAATCTAGTGTAAGAAATAGTGATCTAAAATAACTAAGGTAATATGATGCTTAGGAATGAAAGGATTTTTGAGCAATATTTGATAGTTTCAAATAGTATTTTGCTCTTAGCAGCATCTCCATATTTTTTTAATTTTTTATTTCAGTTTTTATTATGTATTATTCTTTAGATAGAGTCTGATCATTCACCCAGGCTGGAGTGAACTTTTTAAAATTTTAAGTGATATATAACAGATGTACATATTTTGAGGGTAATTTGATAAATTCACATGATGTGTAATGATCAAATTAGCTAAATCAGGATACCCATCACCTTAAATATTTCTCTTTATGCTAGGGACATTTAAATTACTCTCTTCTTGCTATTTTGAAAAGTACAATAGATTAATGCTAACTATAGTCACCCTACTGAACTATTGACCACTGGGTGTTATAGCTTCTAACTGTATATTTGTACCCATTAATCAAACTCCTTTCATCTTTGCCTACCTCTTTTGGCCTCTGGTAACTACAAATCTAGTACCTTCATGGGCTCCACCATTTTAACTCCCACTTACGAATGAGGACATGCAATATTTATCTTTCTGTGCTTGGCTTATTTTACTTAATTTCAGTTCTATTCATGTTGCTGTAAATGACAGAATTTTATTATTTTTATGTTGAATTATGTACCATAGTGTAGTTCATATCACCTTTCTTTGTCCATTTAACCATTGATGGGCACTTAAGTTGATTCCATGTTTTGTCTTATGAATAGTTCCGCAAAACACAGGGGAGTGTAGACAGCCCTTGGATATATTAATTTCGTTTTTTGGATATATGCCCACTAGTATAATTGCTAGATCATATGATAGTTACAATAAAAAACCCTCAATCAACTGGGTATAGAAGGAACATACCTCAACAAAATAAAGTCACCTCAATAATATTTCCTGTAGTGGCTGTACTAATTTTCACTCCCACCGACAGAGTACAACAGTTCCTTTCTTCCACATCCTCACCAGCATTTATTATTCCCTGTCTTTTCAACAAAAGCCATATTAACTAGGGTGAGATAATATCTCATTGTGGTTTTGATTTGGATTCATCTAATGATTAATGATGTTGAACATTTTTTCATATACTTATTGACCATTTGTATGTCTTATTTTGAGAAATGTCTGTTTAGACTTTTGCTCAATTTAAATAAAATTATTTGGTGTTGTTGCTATTGAGTTGTTTGAGTTTCTTTTATATTCTGGTTATTAATCCCTTGATGATACAGAGTTTGCAATTAGGTTATTTTATTCCGTAGGTTGTCTCTTTTCTTCATATCTTTTGCTGTGCAGAAACTTTTGAAGTGATCTCATTTGCCTATTTTTTTGTTGCCTTTAGTTTTCTTGTATTAATTGCATAATTTCAGGCCTGAGATTTAAGTCTTTAATCTCTTTTGTTTTATTTTTGCATATGGGGAGAAGAGGGATATAGTTTCATTTTTCTGCATATGGTTATCAATTTCCGCACCAGTATTTATTTAAAAGAAGGATACAAAATCAATGTGCAAAAATCACAAGCATTCCTATACACCAGTAACAGACAGCCAAATCATGAATGAAGTCTCACTCACAATTGCTTCAAAGAGAATAAAATACCTACACATCCAACTTACAAGGGAGGTGAAGGACCTCTTCAAGGAGAACTACAAACCGCTGCTCAATGAAATACCAGAGGACGCAAACAAATGGAAGAACATTCCGTGCTGATGGATAGGAAGAATCAATATTGTGAAAATGGCCATACTGCCCAAGGTAATTTATAGATTCAATGCCATCCCCATCAAACTACCAATGACTTTCTTCACAGAATTGGAAAAACTACTTTAAAGTTCATGTGGAACCAAAAAAGAGCCCACATTGCCAAGACAATCCTAAGCCAAAAGAACAAAGCTGGAGGCATCACGCTACCTGACTTCAAACTATACTACAAGGCTACAGTAAGCAAAACAGCATGGTACTGGTACCAAAACAGAGATAGAGACCAATGGAACAGAATGGAGCCCTTGGAAATAATACCACACATCTACAGCTATCTGATCTTTGACAAACCTGACAAAAACAAGAAATGGGGAAAGGATTCCCTATTTAATAAATGATGAAGAGAGAACTGGCTAGCCATATGTAGAAAGCTGAAATTGGATTCCTTCCTTACACTTTACACAAAAAATAATTCAAGATAGATTAGAGACTTAAATGTTAGACCTAAAACCATAAAAACCCTAGAAGAAAACCTAGACAATACCATTCAGCACATAGGCATGGGCAAGGACTTCATGTCTAAAACACCAAAAGCAATGGCAACAAAAGCCAAAATTGACAAATCTGATCTCATTAAACTAAAGAGCTTCTGCACAGCAAAGAAACTACCATCAGAGTGAACAGGCAAACTACAGAATGGGAGAAAATTTTTGCAATCCTACTCATCTGACAAAGGGCTAATATCCAGAAACTACAAAGAACTTGAACAAATTTGCCTTTGTCAAAACTGAATTGGCTTTAAATGTGTGGATTTATATCTGGGTTCTCTATTATGTTCCATTGTTCTGTGTGTCTGTTTTTACCCCAGTAGCATGCTGATTTTGTTGCTTTATCCTTGTAAAATATTTTGAAATCAGGTATTCAAACACCTCTGCTTTTGTCCTTCATGTTCAGGATTGCTTTGGCTATTTGAAGCCTTTTGTGGATCGACATCAATTTTAGGCTTTTTTTTTTCTATTTCTCTGAAGAATGTCATTGATATTTTTATAGGGATGTTTTTGAATATGTATATTGCTTTGAATAATATTTTCATTTTAACAGTATTAATTTTTCCAATAATTAGCATAAACCATCATTTTTTGTTGCCTCTTCAATTTATTTCATTATTGTTTTATAGTATTGTTTTTGTATAGTATAGTTCTTTCACATCTTTTTTTTTTTTTTTTTTTTTTTTGAGATGGAATCTTGCTCTGTAACCTAGGCTGGAGTGCAGTGGCACAATGTTGGCTCACTGCAACTTCCGCCTCCCAGGTCCTGGTTCAAGTGATTCTCCTGCCTCAGCCTCCCAAGTAGCTGGGATTACAAGCATGCACCATCGTGCCTAGATAATTTTTGTATTTTTAGTAGAGATGGGGTTTTACCATGTGGGCCAGACTGCTCTTGAACTCCTGACCTCATGATCTGCCTGCCTCAGCCTCCCAAAGGGCTGGGATTACCAGTGTGAGCATCCACACCCAGCCCACATCTTTGGTTAAATTGAATCCTAGGTATTTTATATTATTTTTAGCTATTGTGACCAGGAATGCTTTGTTGATTTCTTTTCAGATTGTTTGCTTTTGGAGTACATAAATGCTACTGATTTTTGTATCCTGTAATTTTATTGAAATGAGCAGTTCCAACAGTTTTTGGTGGACTCTTTAGGCTCTTATAAGATCATGTCAGACAAACAAACTTAATTTGACTTCTTCCATTCCAATTTCCATGCTCTTTATTTGTTTCTGTTGTATGATTGCTCTGGTGAGTAATTCCAGTATTATGTTGAATAAAAGTGGTGAAAGCAAATTTTTCTTGTTCCAGATCTTAGAGAAAAGGTTTTCAGTTTCTTCCCTGTTCAGCAGGACACTGGCTGTGGCTTTGTCACATATGGCTTTTATCATTTTGAGTTTCTATACCCAGTTTGTTGAGGGTTTATTTTTTAATCATCAAATGATATTGAATTTTATAAAATTATTTTTGGTGTATATTTGAAATGATTGTATTGTTTTGTTCTTGGTTCTGTTAAAATGTTTTATCATGTTTATTGCATTGCAATCAATAATAGTGCAACTATTGATTTATGGAACCATCCTTGCATCCCTAGGATGAATCTCACTTAATCATGGTGAATAATCTTTCTAATGCGTTGTTAAATTGAGTTTCCTTGTATTTTTTGTTGAGAATTTTTATATCTATGTTAATCAGTTATATTGGTCTGTAGTTTATTTATTTTTCTTTGTTGTTGTGTCCTAGTTTGATATTAGTTATCAAAATAGTGCTGGCTTTGTAGAATGAATTTGGAAGCAGTATCTCCCCGTCTTTTTTTTTTTTTTTTTTTTTTTGGAAAAGTTTGAGTAGAATTGGTATTCTTATTAAATGTTTGGTAGAATTCAGCATTAAAGTGATCAGGTCCTGGGCTTCTCTTTGATGGGGGACATTTTATTATAACTTTAATTTTGTTTCTCTTGATTGGTTTATAGGAGTTTATTTTACCTCTTCATAGTTCCTTCTTGGTAGGTTGTGTCCAAGAATTTATGAATTTCTTCTAAGTTTTCCAATATGTTGGCATAAAGTTGTTCCCAGTAGTGTCTAATGATTTTTTTTTTATTTCTGTAGTCTGTTTTATGTCATCTTTTTCACTTCTGATTCTATTTGGGTCTTCTCTTTTTTTATAGTTAAGTTTTGCTGATTTTAGTTTTCAAGAAAAAGCTTTTTCATTTATATGGTTTTCTGTATTTTTTATTTTCATTTATTTCTGGTCTGATTTAATTCTTTCTTTCCACTAATTTTGGATTTGGTTTGTTCTCGATTTTCTAGTTCCTTGAGGTGTATCATTAGGTTGTTTAGTTAGTCTATTTTTATTCAAATATTTATTGCTATAAACCTCATGCCTAGTACTACTCTTGCTGTTTCTCAGACTTCTTATGTTGTCTTTTAAGAACTTTTCAAATTTTCCTTCTTCATTTATTCATTGACCCATTGGTCATTCAGGAGCATGTTGTTTAATTTTGATGTGTTTGTGTAGTTCTTGAGTTTTCTCTTACTATGTATTTCTACTTGTATTACAGTGTGTTCAGAAGAAATATTTAATATTATTTCTATTTTTTGAATTTATTGACATTTGTTTTGTGGCCTAAGATATAGCCTGTTCTGAAAACATTTCCATGTGTTGATAAAAAGAATGTTTATTCTGTTGCCATTGGGTGAAACGTTCTGTAAGTTTCAGTTATTCCTATTTGATCTAGTGTGTTGTTTAACTCTGATGTTTCCTTGTGGACATTCTGTTTTAGTGACCTGTCCATTACTGTAAGTAGTGTGTTGAAGTTTTCAATGGTTACTAAATTGCAGTCTGTATCTTCCTTCAGATGAATTAGTGTTTTTTTATATACTTTTGTGCTTCAGTGTTGTGTGCCTTAGTATTTATATTGGATATATCCTCTTGCTGAATTGAAATATTTATCATTATGTAGTGACATTTTTCTCTTTTACAATCTTGACTTCTAGTCTGTTTTATCTAAACATAGCTACCCTTATTTTTCTTCGTATCCACTAGAATGGAATATCTTTTTTCTTTCTATCCCTTTACTTGCAGTCTATGTGTGTCTATACAGGTGAAATGGATTTCTAGTAGACAGTATAGTTGGTTCTTGTTTCTTTATTCAATCAGCCACTCTTTTTTATAACTGGGAAGTTAAGTTCAATTACATTCAATGATGTTAGTGGTAATACACAAGGACTTAGTGCCTTTTTTTTTTTTTTTTTTTTGCTTGTTTTATATTTCATTTGAAACTCTTTTGTCCCTTTTTTCATTTTTTTTAATTGTGGTTAAGAGATTTTCTCTGGTAGTATATTTTAATTCAGTGCTTTTTATTTTTAAGGTATCTATTGCAGGTTTCCGTATTGTGGTTACCACGAGGTTTACAAAACCTATTATAGACGTAATAAGTCATTTTACAGAGATGTCAACTTATAAAAAAAGAACAAAAAATGTTTAAAACTAACTATATTTTAACTCCATTACCCCCAACATTTTGACTTTTTGTTGTCTCAATTTACATATTTTAATACTGTCTATCTCTGAACAGGTTTCTCTATTTTTGGTTTTGATAATATTTGTCTTTTAGGCTTCATATTAGAGATAGGAGTGGATTGCATCTCACAAAATACAGCATTAGAGTATTATAAGGTGGTCTATTTAGTTAACTTTTTCTGCAGGATTTATACCTCTAAATATCTTTTTGCAATGCGTTTTTTTTTTTTTTTTCTTTCAGATTGAAGCACACTCTTTAGTATTTCTTGGAAGGTGGGTCTGCTGGTGATAAATTCTCTCAACTACTTGTCTGTGAAAAATTTTCTCCCTCCTTTATATTTGAAGACCAGCTTTGCTGGATACAGTATTTTTGAATGGTAGTGTTTTATTTGTCTTTTTTTCTCTCAGTACTTTGAAAATGTTATCTCATTATCCGTATGATTTCCATTGAGATATCTGTTGCCACATTAATTGGAGCTCCTTTATAGGTTATTTGCTTCTTTTATCTTGCTACCTTTTGGATCCTTTCTTTGTCCTTGACTTTGAAGAGTTTGATTACTAGTCCAAGAAATCTGCCTTGGTCTACTCTTATTTAGGATGAATGTCTTTGGTATTCTCTGATCTTCTTGTGTCTGGATATTTATATCATTCTCAAGATTTGGAAAGGGTTTGTCATTATATCTTTGAATAAGCTTTCTTTTCCTTCTTCTTGCTAAATTCCCTCTTGAATATCAATTATCCTTAGTTCTGGCCTTTTTGAGGTATTTTTCTATATTCTTTAGGCAATCTATACTGTTTCCCTTTTTATTCTTTTGTCACTTTTTTCCCCTATGTGTTTTCAGATATCCTAATTTTGAGCTCACTGATTCTTCTTCTTAATTCATTTTGATATTGGAGGCTTTTAATATGTTTGCCAGTTTAGCAACTGTATTCTTCAGTTCTAAGAATTCTGCTTGATATTTTAAAATTATTTTAATATTGTTGCTAAATTTCTCAATAAATGTATGAATTGCTTTTCTGTGTTATCTTGGAGATCACTGAGTTTCCTTAAAATTGCTACTTTCAATATTTGGTCATAGAGCTCACATATCGCAATCTTGTAAGGGTTAGTCACTGCCTCCTTGTTTCGTTAATTGGAGGTGGTCTTTTTTGTCTGGTTTATTTTGATTTTTCACTTGGATATGTTTGCTTAGTCTTTGTAATTTACCAGTTGAGTTTCTTTATTTTACCTCCTGCTGGGTCTCTGTCTCCTTTTTGACATTAGACGTATGTTTCACCCAGGTTTGCTTTGGCTCTAGTAACTGATGAGAGTACTGCCTGTTTCAAATGGTAGAAGTCCCTAAGGAATTATCCCAGTAGTGTGGAAAGGCTGGCTAATGGTTCATGCCCAGGGGAAATAAGGAGTGTACCTTCTATAGCACAGTGCTTCTGAAAAGACTATCTGATTTGGTGTATCTTTTTACCTATTTATAGAGCAAAGTTTTAGGGCTGGGGATAGTAATCGCATTCTCTGCCTGGCAGGTAAAGGTTTTCTTCCAGGGAACCAAGATGGTTGGAAAGCTGGTTGTCATAAGAGAACTTGTAGAAATTGTGAGTCAGGGGAAAACGCTTGCACACTTGGTGCCAAGCAGATTGGAGGCTTGATACCACAAATATGACAATCCAATTATTTTACCATCTCCTTGGAGATTTCACTTCACTGTGTCTGTGGGAACTGTCTCATCCTCATATTTCAGATTTGTTTTATTACTGGTGATAATGCGTCTGGAACTGGTGGGTTCTTGGTCTCACTGACTTCAAGAATGAAGCCACGGACCCTCGCGGTGAGTGTTACAGTTCATAAAGATGGTGTGTCCGGAGTTGATTCCTTCAGATGTTCAGATGTGTCTGGAGCTTCTTCCTTCTGGTGGGTTCGTGGTCTGGCTGAGAGGAGTGAAGCTGCAAACCTTGGCAATGAGTGTTGCAGCTCTTAAAGGTGGGGCATCTGGAGTTGTTCATTCTTCCCAGTGAGTTCGTGGTCTTGCTGGCTTCAGGAGTAAAGCTGGAGACCTTTGCCGTGAATATTACAGCTCTTAAAGGCAGCATGGACCCAAAGAGTGAGCAGCAGCAAGATTTATTATAAAGAGCGAAGGAATCGAGCTTCCATAGTGTGGAAGGGGATCCAGGAGGGTTGCCTCTGGCTGACTCAGGCAGCCTGCTTTTATTTTCTTACCTGACCCCACCCACATACTGCTGCTTGGTCCATTTTACAGAGAGTTGATTGGTCCATTTTGACAGAGTGCTGATTGGTGCATTTACAATCCCTGAGCTAGACACAGAGTGCTAGACAGAAAAGTCTTCCAAGTCACTACTAGGTTAGCTAGACAAAGAGTACTGATTGGTGTATTTACAAACCCTGGGCTAGACCCAGAGTGCTGATTGGTGTATTTACAAATCCTGAGCTAGACACAGAGTGCTGATTGGTACATTTACAATCCTTTAGCTAGACACAGAGTACTAGACAGAAAAGTACTCCAAGTCCCCACTAGGTTAGCTAGATACAGAGTACTGATTGGTGTATTTACAAACCCTGAGCTAGACACAGAGTGCTGACTGGTACATTTACTATCCCTTAGCTAGACATAAAAGTTCTCCAAGTCCCCACTAGACTCAGGAGCCCAGCTGGCTTCATCTAGTGGAGCCCACACCAGGGCTGCAGGCGGAGCTGCCTGCCAGTCCCAGCTGTGCCTGCACTCCTCAGCCGTTGGGCAGTCATGGGACTGGGAGTCAAGGAGCAGGGGGCGGCGCCCATCGGAGAGGCTCTGGGCGCAGGAGCCCACTGAGGAGGGAGGGGCTTGGACATGGCAGGCTGCAGGTTGGGAGCCCTTCCCTATGGGGAGGCGGGGAGGTGGCTGAGGCCCGGTGAGAATTCAAGCATGGTGCATGCGGGCTGGCAATGCTGGGGGACCCGGC
>NW_022306026.1:0-5794 GCF_002776525.5 Piliocolobus tephrosceles | reverse complement strand
GATTGTCTTTTCACTCCATTGATATTTTTCCTTTGCTGTGCAGCAGCAAAGGAAAAATATCAATGGAGTGAAAAGACAATCTAATGAATAAGAGAAAATATTTACAAACTATTCATCTACCAGGGGTCATATATATATCAAGGAACTCGAACATCGAAACATCAAAAATCAAATAATCCAATTACAAAATGGACAAATGATCTGATCAGACATGTATCAGAAGAAAACATACAAGTGACCAATAAATATATGAAATAATGTTCAACATCACTAATCATTAAGGAGAGGCATATAAAAACCACAATGAAGTATCATTTTACCAATTAGGATGGCTATTACTAAAGGCAAAAAATAAAAAATGCTGGTGAGGATGTTGGGAAAAGGGAATTCATACATTGTTGGTGAGAATGAAAAGAAGTGTAGCCACTACAGAGGTTCCTCAAAATACTACAAGTAGAATTACCTTGTGATGCAGCAATCCCACTACTGGTTATTTATCCAAAGAACAATGAATTGGTGTATCAAAGAAACATCTGCACCCCATGTTTATTGAAGCACTATTCACAACAGCCAAGATATAGAATCGACCAATGTTTTCAACAATAGAGTACTATTCATCCATCAAAAACAATGAAATTCTATCTTTTGAGTCTTTGTTGCTTCGACATAGATGGAACTGGAGGACATTATGTTTAGTGAAATAAGCCAGGAACAGAAAGTTTAACACTGTATGCTCACATTCATATGTGGAATCTTTAAAAAGTTGATCTCATGAAAGAAAAAACTGTAACAGAAGACACTAGAGGCTTGGAAAGGCAGGCGGAAGAGGGAGAGATAGAGAGAAATTTGTTAAAGGATTGAAAGTTACAACTAGAAAGAAAAAATAAATTATAGTATTCTATAACACTATAAGATGACTGTAGTTAACAATATATGGTTTCAAATGGCTAGAAAGGTGATATCGAATATTCCGAAATCAAAGAAATGATAAAAATTTGAAATGATGGATATGCTGATCACTCTGATCTGATCACTATACATTGCATGTATCACAACATCACTCTGTACCTTATAAATATGTACAATTACTATATGTTCATTAAAAAAATTGAAAGACCTAAATGATGACAAGAAGAATTTGGGGGAGGCACATTCTAAGGGAGAGAAATTCTTCTTTTTAGTTTTTCATTCATAATTCTTTCACACAAACAAACAAGCAAACAACAACATACAGTTATCAAGCTCCTACTATGCCCAGGCATTATTCAACAATATTATAAAGCAATTATAAATAAAATTATCAAAGAAGCCATAGTTTAATAGAGAAAAATATGCCCAAAAGGAGAATGGAAAAAGTGAGGTGTTAAAAAAACATCGTTTTCTTGTTGTTGTTGTTGTTGTTGTTATTGTTTCCAAGTGTCAGATAATCAGAGGGTAACAAAGAAGAACAAACAAAAGACGTCAGGATAACAAACAAAAACAAAAGACACTCTACGTTAATAAATTATAACAAAGTTCAACCACTTCTTTACTCTTTTACTTCTTCTATAGTTCCTGTTTGCTTGTCTTTGGAACTGGGGGAAAACTTTTTTTTTTTTTATAATGTGCCTATTCTCATTTTTACTAATTATAGTCTATACATTAAAACGCACCCATTTTATACACACATTTGGACAAATTTTGACCAATTTTACATCCATGTAACCACCACCACAATCAAGTTAGTAAACAATTCTCCCACTCTCTAAAAGCTTTCTCATTACATTCTATCAATCCTTCCCTACACCACCAGGATACAAACTTTTCTGTAATTTTTGAATGTGTAATATAATTTTGGTTGAAAATGGTACATTGTGGATAACAAATGATAGAGGCTAGTTATTCTGCATTCAGTTGTGCTCTTATGAGGATTTTTTTCTTCTAGCAGTATTTTAACTAGCCTATATCCTACATTCACACAGCAAATTTGTTCTTTTCTGCCTTGTTCAGCAGCTAAATAATCTTGCTCAGTTCTTTTGGTTTCCAGCTACTGTATTTTTTTTCTCACCTGCTCCTCTCACCTCTCCTATCCCCTCATCTCCCCTGAACATGTGTAGTTTAGCAGTTAGGTAAAGATTTGAGAAGTTGATATTCACCCTTGGAGACTCATTCTTTCTGTGGTTTCATTGTTTTCAAGAACTTCCCTCTACATTTCCAGCTACTCTGATAGCTCCAAGTTCTATTCTTTGACATCTCAACCCAACAATGTTAATGTGTTTTCTTTTTCTTTTCTTTTTCTTTTTTGCATCTAAAATATTTTATTCCTGTTACCATTTTTAATTGGTCCAAAGATTCTATGTGATATAACTTCACTATCATTAGAATAGTATTAAAGAATACTATTAGAAAAAATGTAGCTCCATTATTTTATTTTTTAATCTTTTAATTTTTATTTATTTATTTATTTTTTATTATACTTTAAGTTCTAGGGTACATGTGCATAACGTGCAAGTTTGTTACATATGTATACTTGTGCCATGTTGGTGTGCTGCACCCATCAATTCGTCAGCACCCATAAACCCGTCATTTACATCAGGTATAACTCCCAATGCCCTCCCTCCCCCCTCCCCCCTCCCCGTGACAGTCCCCGGTGTGTGATGTTCCCCTTCCCGAGTCCAAGTGATCTCATTGTTCAGTTCCCACCTATGAATGAGAACATGCGGTGTTTGGTTTTTCTGTTCTTGGGATAGTTTGCGGAGAATGATGGTTTCCAGCTGCATCCAAGTCCCTACAAAGGACACACACTCATCCTTTTTTATGGCTGCATAGTATTCCATGGTGTATATGTGCCACATTTTCTTAATCCAGTCTGTCACTGATGGACGTTTGGGTTGATTCCAAGTCCTTGCTATTGTGAATAGTGCCGCAATAAACATACGTGTGCATGTATCTTTATAGCAGCATGATTTATAATCCTTTGGGTATATACCCAGTTATTTGATGGCTGGGTCATATGGTACTTCTAGTTCCTTTTTTTTTCCTGAGACAGAGTCTCACTCTGTCACCCAGGCTGGAGTGTCGTGGCATGATCTCAGTTCCCTGCACCCAGTCTCCTGTTCCACTGATGCCAGCGTCCACTCACCACAAGCCTAGTAAGTGCCACATGTGCTATGATGCTCCCTCATCTCATCACCATAGACATCCCTGCTGCAGGTGAGCATGTGATAGACAAAAATCACAGAGGCCTAGGGAGGTTGAGACCCGCATTCCCACTGTGGTGAGGGTGTGCTTGAGAGGGACCCCACGACTAGGCCCTCCATGCCGCTCTCCTCAGTAATCACTCCCAGACTAGAGCAGCGAGGGGGAATTTTTTTCCTCTCACTATTTTCAGCCCCTTGGCTGACCCAGCATTCCCCAGAAAGCTATGAAGTCCTGGCAGCTCTGAGGCCACAAAGCCATAAACGCACAGGACACACAGCCCATCTGTCTCTAATGGGTCTTTTACCTGTCATGCTGGTCATTTCTAAGAGCAGATGGGTTAAGAAAGACTTGGCAAGTTACCACGAAATGACCCCTCCACTCCTCCCTGGGGGAAGGCTGACTAGCGAGCAGTCAGGCCGGCTTTCTTCCCCCACTCCCTGTATTCTTGTTCCCAAGGAGCCACAGACAATCCCACCAAATATAGGCAGGAGACAGCCGCCTCCTTCCTACAGCTGGAGGGGGACAGGGTCCTCTCGGGCCTTTCTAACTGCATGAACACCAAACTGTGAGCTGTACTGACCCGGGCCTCACCCATGTTGCAGGCATGTACAACACAGGTGCCCAGTGGTATCATCAGGCACAACTACGAATGTGCTTTCCATCGTTTACATACAATGATTCCAGAACCGCTATCCACACAGCTCGACTTCTCACACATACGACGTGCTTCACGCATTACACAGCATTTTCACCACGCCCCTCATCTGCTCCTCCCAGCAGCCTTGTGTGATCCCTTGAGTATACTTCCTCATACTGAGGTTGGAAACCATAACTTTCCCAAGAACATCCAGCTAGTGTTAGAACCAGGATATGAGGGCTTCTCATTCTAGAACCAGTATTTGTACCACTATTCCACACGGGCCCCTCCAGGGATTTCTGCCTGATCTTAAAATGCAGACAGCAAATTCATCTCTCTACAGTCCTGGGGTTCCCTATAGACAAGAAGGAAATCTTCTAACAGAAAGCTTAGACTTATTTGGAAGGCTACCTGGGATATTTCTTTTAAGTTAGTTTGTTCATGTTTTGGAAAGATTGTTCCAATGACAATGCGGGGCATGAAGTGTAGAAAGGATTCCATGATGAGGCAGAGAAACAATTCGGTGGCTCTTACAACAGTTCAAATGAGGCTTGAGGCACAACCAGAAAGGACAGAGGGAAAATGCATTGGAAAGAAATGCAAAATGAAGTCCACTGAGACCCAGGATGGAAAAAAGGGGATTAAGGATGATGGTGGTTTCTAGTTTGAAAGACGGATGAACAAGGATGTCATGAACTACTGCAGAGTGGTATCTGGGGCCTGAGTGCACCAGCTTGTTTAACCATTCACCTGCTGAGCAGTCTCCGGGCTGTCTCCAGTTTCTGGCCTTTATAAATACTGCTGCTATGAACAGACACATAAAGGCTTTTGTGTGAACATAAGTCTTCATTTCTCTGCGATAACTGCCCATGAATGTGAGTGCTGCATTCTATGGCAATTGCACATTTAGTTTTTTAAGAAACTGTCAAGCTGTTTTCCAGAATGGCTGTACCATCTTCCATTCCCACCAGCCAAGTGAGAGTGATCCCATTTCCCCACATCCTCACCAGCACTGGTCTTGTTACTACTTTTTATTTTAGGCATTCTGATAGGTGTATAGTGACGTGGCTTTAGTGTGCATTTTTTCTGACGGCTCATGATGTTGAACATGTTTTCATGTGCTTGTATGTTATCTGAAATGTCTCTTCAGGTCTTTTATTCATTTTCAAAGTAGATGATTTAGTTTCACTGCTGAATTTGGATAGTTCTTTGTATATTATAGATATGAGTCCTTTATCAGACATGTGATTTGCAAATAGTTTCTCCCAGTCTCCAGCTCCTCTCTTCATCTTTATTTTCCATTTTCCATTGTAGTCCATGATCAATTTTGAGTTATTTTTGTACGAGGTATGAGGTTTAGATCAGAGTTCAGGTTTCTTTCCTATGAATAATCAGGTAGCCAGTAACTTTTTTTAAGAGACAAGGTCTCACTCTGTCACCCAGGCAGGAACGTAATGACAAGATCGGAGCTCACTGCAGCCTCAACTCCTGGCGTCAAGTTATCCTCCTGCCTCAGCCTCCTGGAGTAGCTGGGACCACAGGCAGGTGTCACCATGACCAGTTAATTTTTTTAGTTTCTGTAGAGACAGGATCTTCTGCCATGTTACCCAGGCTGGTGTGGAACTCCTAGGCTAAAGTCATCATCCCACTTATATGGGGCCAGGCAGTGGCACATGCCTGCAATCACAGCACTTTGGGAGGATGAAGCAGGACAATCACTTGAACCTACGAATTCCAGACCAGCCTGAGCAACAGAGGGAGGTCCTGTCTCTGCAAAAAATTTTAAACGTTAGCTGGGCATGGTGTTGTACACCTGTGGTCCCAGCTACTTGGGAGGCTGAAGTGGGAGGATCTCTCGAACCTATGAGGCTGAGGCTGCAGTGAGCCATGATTGCACCACTACACTCCAGCCTGGGAGAAAGTGAGACCCTGCCTCCAAAAAGAAAAAAGAAAAAAAAAATGCTAGAGCATCATCCA
>NW_022306025.1:450-3796 GCF_002776525.5 Piliocolobus tephrosceles | reverse complement strand
TTTTGTCTCCTCCAAAATTCATACGTTTGAAATGTAATCACCAATTCAACAGTGTTCACAGGTAGGACCTGATGGGAGGTGTTTAGATCACAAAACCTCTGCCCTCATCAATGGATTAACACCATTATAAAAAGAGCTTGTGAAAAGGTTGCTCTCTTGCCCTTCTGCCTTCCACCATGTTAAGATGCAGCAAAAAGGTCCTCATCAAATGCTGACACTTTGATCTTGGACTTTCCAGTCGCCAGAACAGTGGTAAATACATTTCTGTTCTTCGTCAATTACCTCGTCTAGTTATTTGGTTATAGCAGCACAAATGGATTAAGACAGGGACATACACTGGTATCAGTGGTTTGCCAAGTTTTGTACGCATCAGAATCATTTGCAAACTTTGGTAAAAGATTGCTTGACTACACCAGCAAAGCTTCTGGTTCTGAATGTGTGGTGGGTTAAATGGAATTTAACCCTCCAAAAATTCATATTCACTCCAAACCTCAGCATGTTAGAATCTTTGCAAGTGTAATTAAATTAAGACCTTCAAGATGATGTCATCTTGAATTAGGGTGGGCCCCAAATCCAATGACTGGTGTCCTCATTAGAGAAAGAAGGGGAATACTTGAGATATGAAAACAGAGGAGAAACACACAGAAGAAAGCCATGTAAAGATGAAGCATTGATTGTAGGGATGTGTTTGCAAGCCAAGGAGTGCAGAAAAAAAAAAAAAAAAAATTGCCAATAACTACCAGAAGCTAGGAGAAGGGCAACGGAAATTTTCTGCTTCAGAAGCTTCAGAACAAAGACTCCTGCTGATTCCTTAATTTTGGACTTCTAGCTTCCTCTGTGTTTGTGGTAATTAGTTATGGCAGATCAAGGAAACTAACACACTGGGTCTGCAATGAGGTCAAAGAATTTGCATTTCTTTTTTTGTAGTCTTTTTATTTGTTTATTTATTTTTTTTGAGACCGGGTCCCACTTTGTCACCCAGACTGGAGTGCAGTGGTGCCATCTCAGATCACTGCAGCCTCAACCTCCCGGGTTCAAATTATCTTCCTGCCTCAGCCCCCCAAGTAGTTGGGACTACAGGCATGTGCCACCAAGCCCAGCTGATTTTGTATTTTTTTACAGAGATGGGCTTTCACCATGTTGCCCAGGCTTGTGTCATCCCTCCCCTGGTTCCAGGCAGCTCAGCACAGAGAAAGAGACTTTTCTTTGGAAAAAAAAATAAAGGAGGAGACCAGAAATCTCTGCCTGGTAATTCAGAGATTTCTGCCAGATCTCATCCACCAAGAGGTACCACCAAGGCAATATGTCTACAGGTCTGTGAGAGTCACAGTGTTACTGGGATTGAGATGACACAAATGCAGATACAGCTTCAGTGACCAAACTTTTGGATAACACCAAAGAGTCTTTGAATAACTGGAAAGCTTTTCTAGGAAAGATGAGAGGAAACAATCCTACATTGCAAAGACTACAATAAATATCTATCTTTTCAATATCCAGACACTGATGAACATCCACAAGCATCAAGACCAGCCAGGAAACCACAAAATCACAAATTGAACTAAATAAGGCAGAAAGGACCAATCCTAAAGAGACAGAAACATGTGACCTTTCAGAAAGAGAATTCAAAATAGGTGTTTTGAGGAAACTCAAATTCAAGATAATACAGAGAAGGACACAAGACAGGGATGCCCTCTCTCACCACTCCTATTCAACACAGTGTTGGAAGTTCTGGCTAGGGCAAGCAGGCAAGAGAAAGAAATAAAGGGTATTCAGTTAGGAAAAGAAGAAGTCAAATTGTTCCTGTTTGCAAATGATATGATTGTATATTTAGAAAATCCCATTGTCTCATCCCAAAATCTCCTTAGGCTGATAAGGAACTTCAGCAAAGTCTCACGATACAAAATCAATATGCAAAAATCACAAACATTCTTATACACCAGTAACAGACAAACAGCCAAATCATGAATGAACTCCCATTCACACTAGCTTCAAAGAGAATAAAATACCTAGGAATCCAACTTACAAGGGATGTAAAGGACCTCTTCAAGGAGAACTACAAACCACTGCTTAGTGAAATAAGAAAACACGAACAAGGCCGGGCGCGGTGGCTCAAGCCTGTAATCCCAGCACTTTGGGAGGCCGAGACGGGCGGATCACGAGGTCAGGAGATCGAGACCATCCTGGCTAACACGGTGAAACCCCGTCTCTACTAAAAAAATACAAAAACTAGCCGGGCGAGGTGGCGGGCGCCTGTAGTCCCAGCTACTCCGGAGGCTGAGGCAGGAGAATGGCATAAACCCGGGAGGCAGAGCTTGCAGTGAGCTGAGATCCGGCCACTGCACTCCAGTCCGGGCGACAGAGCGAGACTCCGCCTCAAAAAAAAAAAAAAAAAAAAAAGAAAACACGAACAAATGGAAGAACATACCATGCTCCTGGATAGGAAGAATCAATATTGTGAAAATGGCCATACTGTCCAAGGGAATTTATAGATTCAATGCCATCCCCATTAAGCTAACAATGACTTTCTTCACAGAATTGGAAAAAACTACTTTAAAGTTCATATGGAACCAAAAAAGAGTCCATATTGCCAAGACAATCATAAGCCAAAAGAGCAAAGCTGGAGGCATCACACTACCTGACCTCAAACTATACTACAAGGCTACAGTAACCAAAACAGCATGGTACTGGTACCAAAACAGAGATATAGACCAATGGAACAGAACAGAGCCCTCAGAAATAACACCACACATCTACAGCCATCTAATCTTTGACAAACCTGACAAAAACAAGAAATGGGGAAAGGATTCCCTATTTAATAAATGGTCCTGGAAAATTGGCTAGCCATAAGCAGAAAGCTGAAACTGGATCCTTTCCTTACTTCTTATATGAAAATTAATTCAAGATGGGTTAGAGACTTAAACGTTAGACCTAAAACCATAAAAACCCTAGAAGAAAACCTAGGGATTACCATTCAGGACATAGGCATGGGCAAGGACTTCATGTCTAAAACACCAAAAGCAACAGCAACAAAAGCCAACATTGACAAATGGGATCTAATTAAACTAAAGAGCTTCTGCACTGCAAAAAAATAAAAATAAATACCATCAGAGTGAACAGGCCACCTACAGAATGGGAGAAAATCTTTGCAATATTCTCATCTGACAAAGTGCTAATATCCAGAACCTATAAAGAACACAATCAAATTTACAAGAAAAAAACCAAACAACCCCATCAAAAAGTGGGCAAAGGATATGAACAGACACTTCTCAAAAGAAGACATTCATACAACCAACAGACACATGAAAAAAATACTCATCATCACTCGCCATCAGAGAAATGCAAATGA
>NW_022306025.1:0-350 GCF_002776525.5 Piliocolobus tephrosceles | reverse complement strand
AACACTTTTACACTGTTGGTGGGACTTTAAAGTAATTCAGCCATTGTGGAAAACAGTGTGGCGATTCCTCAAGGATCTAGAACTAGAAATACCATTTGACCCAACCATCCAATTAGTGGGTATATACCCAAAGGATTATAAGTCATGCTGCTATAAAGACACATGCACATGTATGTTTATTGCGGCATTATTCACAATAGGAAAGTCTTGGAATCAACCCAAATGTCTATCAGTGATAGACTGGATTAAGAAAATGTGGCACACATACACCATGGAGTACTATGCAGCCATAAAAAAGGATGAGTTCGTGTCCTTTGTAGGGACATAGATGCAGCTGGAAACCATCATTC
>NW_022306024.1:0-2179 GCF_002776525.5 Piliocolobus tephrosceles | reverse complement strand
CTCACTGCAGCCTCGACCTCCTGGGCTCAAGCAATCCTCCCACCTTGGCCTCCCAAGTAGCTGGGACTACAGGTTCACACCACAACACCACAACGCTCAGCTAATTTTTTATATTTTTAGTAGAGACAGGTTTTGCCATGTTACCCAGGCTGGTCTCCAACTCTTGGGCCACTGGGATTACAGGCAACTCTACTTCTTTCATAATACACTTATCTGTGTTTGTTTGTTTGTTTGAGATAGAGTTTCGCTTTTTTTTTTTTTTTTGAGATAGCGTCTCCCTTTGTAACCCAGCCTTGAGTGCAATGGCACGATCTCGGCTCACTGCAACCTCCGTCCCCCAGGTTCAAGAAATTCTCTTGCCTCAGCCTCCTGAGTAGCTGGGATTACAGGTGCCTGCCACCAAGTCGGGCTTTTTTTTTTTTTTTTTTCTCCAGACATAGTCTTGCTCTGTTGTCCAGGCTGGAGGGCAGTGGTGCAATCTTGGCTCACTGCAACCTCTGCCTCCCAGGTTCAAGCAATTCTCCTGTCTCAGCCTCCCAAGTAGCTGCGATTACAGGCGTGTACCATGACGCCCGGCTAATTTTTGTATTTTTAGTAGAGACGGGGTTTCTCCATGTTGGTCAGGCTGGTCTCCAACTCCCGACCTCAGGTGATCTGCCCACCTCGGCCTCCAAAGTGCTAGGATTACAGGCATCAGCCACCGCACCTGGCCATAATTTTTGTATTTTTGGTAGAGATGGGGGTTTCACCATGTTGGCCAGCCTGGTCTCAAACTCCTGACCTCAGGTGATCTGCACACCTCAGCCTCCCAAAGTGCCAGGATTACAGGCATGGGACACCACACCAGCTACTTACCTGTATTTTTAAAAAATCCTAGCATACCTAAACTAAGTTACGGTGATAGAAATCAAAATAGTGCAGTTAGCTGCAGTGACTCACACCTGTAATCTCAGCACTTTGGCTAGCTGAGATAGGAGGATTGCTTGAATCCAGGAGGAGTTCAAGATCCCATCTCTAGTAAAAAAAAAAAAAAAAAACTTAAAAAAAAATTGGTTGGCCAGGCGTGGTGGCTCACGCCTGTAATCCCAGCACTTTGGGAAGCCAAGGTGGGCAGATCACAAGGTCAGAAGATTGAGACCATCCTGGCTAACACAGTGAAACCCCGTATCTACTAAAAATACAAAAAAATTAGCCGGGCAGGGTGGCGGACGCCTGTAGTCCCAGCTACTTGGGAGGCTGAGGCAAGAGAATGGTGTGAACTCGGGAGGCGGAGCTTGCAGTGAGCCGAGATTGGGCCACTGCACTCCAGCATGGGCGACAGAGCGAGACTCCGTCTCAAAAAAAAAAAAAGAAAAATTAGCTGGACATGATGGCATGCAGCCATAGTCCCAGCTACTCCAGGGGCTGAGGCATGAGGATTGCTCAAGAATTTGAGGCTGCAGTGAGCTATGATCACACCATGTACTCCAGCCTGGGTGACAAATTAAAACCCTGTCTTGAAAAAAGAAAAAAGAACAGTGTTTGCCTGTGGTAGGCACAGAATTGACTGGAGTGCACATAAGGAAATTATCTGAGAATAATGAAAACATTCTTTATGTTCTTTTAGGCAGTAGTTACTTGTATGTACACTATGGTCAAAATGCATCAGTGGTAGCTCACGCCTGTAATCCCAGCACTTTGGGAGGCTGAGGCAGGCAGAACACCTGAGGTCAGGGGTTTGAGACTACCCTGGCCAACATGGTGAAACCCCGTGTCTACTAAAAATACAAAAATCAACCAGGCATGGTGGTGTGGGCCTGAAATCCCAGCTACACAGAAGGCTGAGGCAGGAAAATCACTTGAACACAGAGGCAGAGGTTGCAGTGAGCTGAGATTGAGCCTCTGCACTCAATAAAGAATTAAATAATCCCAGCAGTTTGGGAAACCGAGGTGGGCAGATCACGAGATCAGGAGTTCGAGACTGCCCTGACCAAAATGGGGAAGCCCTGTCTCTACTAAAAATACAAAAATTAGCCAGGAATGGTGGTGTGTGCCTGCAATCCCAGCTACTCAGGAGGCTGAGGCAGGAGAATCACTCGAACCCGGGAGGCAGAGATTGCAGTGAGCCAAGATCGCGCCATTGCACTCCAGCCTGGGCAACAGAGTGAGACTCCATCTCAAAAAAAAAAAAAAAAAAAAA
>NW_022306021.1:0-1135 GCF_002776525.5 Piliocolobus tephrosceles | reverse complement strand
TCAGACAAAATACTTCACATCCTTTAATCCAGTCAAGTTGACACTCAATAATAACCCTCACACTTACCTTGGTTTTAGTTTGCGTTTTCTTGCTAACTAACGGAGTTGAGAACTTTGTGCCCAGGTACCGCCCTCCTGCATTTTCCCTCTTCTGTGACGTGCCCACACTGCCCCAACTCCTGTGTCCATGCTCCTGTCGGGTGGTCTGTGTTTCTGGAGCAAGGGGCCTCTCTCTGTATGTTCCACATCCTAGTGACCAAGCATGTGTGTGAGGGGCCAAAGCAGAGGACAGAGATGCTGAACGCCCTCTTTGTGCTACTGTTCACCCTGTGATAACAGACAATATAAGTGGAAAACAGGACTGCAGTAGAAAGCCTGTGTGCCTTGGAGCACAGAGGGTGGGGAGCGCTTTGGGAGGCCGAGGAAAGTGGATCATAAGGTCAAGAGATGGAGACTATCCTGGCCAACATGGTGAAACCCCGACTCCACTAAAAATACAAAAATTAGCTGGGCACAATGGGGATTTGGTTTGAACCTGTGAATTTTGAGGTGCGGGAGAGGGGCTGACACAAACATTCAGACCATAGCAAAGAGATTCTACCTTGTGATGTCTGGTGCCTGCCTGGCCTTGGCCAGCGTGACTTATGGTATGAGACACTTTTCCACAAAGTGATAGCTCCTGTCACTAACATGGGAGAACACCCATGTTAGGAGCCCTTTCCACAAAGTAATAGCTGGAACCCCACAGTTGGTGTGGCCCTGAGGAGGGGGAGGAGAGAGGCTGGACACTTGGGCAGGGTTCTTCAGAACATGCAAGGGTCTGTGGAGTCTGGATAGAGACGCTAATGTGGACTCTGTCAGGTGGTGGACGGGAGGGCCTGGGCCCTGTGAGGGCCTCTATCCCTTGGCTCAGCCTCCCTGCGCACAGCTCTGTGCCTGCCCTCAGCTCTGCCCTGGCCCTTGGCTCAGCTCCCCGTGCCCTTAGCTCAGTCCCCCCCCCTCGGCTCAGCCCCCCTGCCCTCGGCTCAGCCCCCCTGCCCTCGGCTCTGACCCTGCTCTCAGCTCTGGCCTTGCGCTCAGCTCAGCTCCACTGCCCTCAGATCTACCCCTGCCCACGACTCTTCCCCTGCCCTCA
>NW_022306020.1:0-3741 GCF_002776525.5 Piliocolobus tephrosceles | reverse complement strand
TGCAAAAACATGCCAAAATGTAAAGACCATCGAGCCTAGGAAGAAACTGCATCAACTAATGAGCAAAATAACCAGTTAATATCATAATGGCAGGATCAAGATCACACATAACAATATTAACCTTAAATGTAAATGGACTAAATGCTCCAATTAAAAGACACAGACTGGCAAACTGGATAAAGAGTCAAGACCCATCAGTCTGCTGTCTTCAGGAGACCCATCTCACATGCAGAGACATACATAGGCTCAAAATAAAAGGATGGAGGAAGATCTACCAAGCAAATGGAGAACAAAAAAAAGCAGGGGTTGCAATCCTAGTCTCTGATAAAACAGACTTTAAACCATCAAAGATCAAAAGAGACAAAGAAGGCCATTACATAATGGTAAAGGGATCAATCCAACAGGAAGAGCTAACTATCCTAAATATATATGCACCTAATACAGGAGCACCCAGATTCATAAAGCAAGTCCTTAGAGACTTACAAAGAGACTTAGACTCCCATACAATAATAATGGGAGACTTCAACACTCCACTGTCAACATTAGACAGATCAACGAGACAGAAAGTTAACAAGGATATCCAGGAATTGAACTCATCTCTGCACCAAGCGGACCTAATAGACATCTATAGAACTCTCCACCCCAAGTCAACAGAATATACATTCTTCTCAGCACCACATCACACTTATTCCAAAATTGACCACATAATTGGAAGTAAAGCACTCCTCAGCAAATGTAAAAGAACAGAAATTATAACAAACTGTCTCTCTGACCACAGTGCAATCAAACTAGAACTCAGGACTAAGAAATTCAATCAAAACCACTCAACTACATGGAAACTGAACAACCTGCTCCTGAATGACTACTGGGTACATAACGAAATGAAAGCAGAAATAAAGATGTTCTTTGAATCCAATGAGAACAAAGATACAACATACCAGAATCTCTGGGACACATTTAAAGCAGTATGTAGAGGGAAATTTATAGCACTAAGTGCCCACAAGAGAAAGCAGGAAAGATCTAAAATTGACACTCTAACATCACAATTAAAAGAACTAGAGAGGCAAGAGCAAACACATTCAAAAGCTAGCAGAAGGCAAGAAATAACTAAGATCAGAGCAGAACTGAAGGAGATAGAGACACAAAAAACCCTCCAAAAAATCAATGAATCCAGGAGTTGGTTTTTTGAAAAGATCAACAAAATTGACAGACCGCTAGCAAGATTAATAAAGAAGAAAAGAGAGAGGAATCAAATAGACGCAATAAAAAATGATAAAGGGGATATCACCACCGACCCCACAGAAATACAAACTACCATCAGAGAATACTATAAACACCTCTACGCAAATCAACTAGAAAATCTAGAAGAAATGGATAATTTCCTGGACACGTACACTCTTCCAAGACTAAACCAGGAAGAAGTTGAATCCCTGAATAGACCAATAGCAGCCTCTGAAATTGAGGCAACAATTAATAGCCTGCCCACCAAAAAAAGCCCAGGACCAGATGGATTCACAGCTGAATTCTACCAGAGGTACAAGGAGGAGCTGGTACCATTCCTTCTGAAACTATTCCAATCAATAGAAAAAGAGGGAATCCTCCCTAACTCATTTTATGAGGCCAGCATCATCCTGATACCAAAGCCTGGCAGAGACACAACAAAAAAAGAGAATTTTAGACCAATCTCCCTGATGAACATCGATGCAAAAATCCTCAATAAAATCCTGGCAAACCGGATTCAGCAGCACATCAAAAAGCTTATCCACCATGATCAAGTGGGCTTCATCCCTGGGATGCAAGGCTGGTTCAACATTCGCAAATCAATCAACGTAATCCAGCATATCAACAGAACCAAAGACAAGAACCACATGATTATCTCAATAGATGCAGAAAAGGCTTTTGACAAAATTCAACAGCCCTTCATGCTAAAAACGCTCAACAAATTCGGTATTGATGGAACGTACCTCAAAATAATAAGAGCTATTTATGACAAACCCACAGCTAATATCATACTGAATGGGCAAAAACTGGAAAAGTTCCCTTTGAAAACTGGCACAAGACAGGGATGCCCTCTCTCACCACTCCTATTCAACATAGTGTTGGAAGTTCTGGCTAGGGCAATCAGGCAAGAGAAAGAAATCAAGGGTATTCAGTTAGGAAAAGAGGAAGTCAAATTGTCCCTGTTTGCAGATGACATGATTGTGTATTTAGAAAACCCCATCGTCTCAGCCCAAAATCTTCTTAAGCTGATAAGCAACTTCAGCAAAGTCTCAGGATACAAAATTAATGTGCAAAAATCACAAGCATTCTTATACACCAGTAACAGACAAGCAGAGAGCCAAATCAGGAATGAACTTCCATTCACAATTGCTTCAAAGAGAATAAAATACCTAGGAATCCAACTTACAAGGGATGTAAAGGACCTCTTCAAGGAGAACTACAAACCACTGCTCAGTGAAATCAAAGAGGACACAAACAAATGGAAGAACATACCATGCTCATGGATAGGCAGAATCAATATTGTGAAAATGGCCATACTGCCCAAGGTAATTTATAGATTCAATGCCATCCCCATCAAGCTACCAATGAGTTTCTTCACCGAATTGGAAAAAACTGCTTTAAAGTTCATATGGAACCAAAAAAGAGCCCGTATTGCCAAGACAATCCTAAGTCAAAAGGACAAAGCCGGAGGCGTCACGCTACCTGACTTCAAACTATACTACAAGGCTACAGTAACCAAAACAGCATGGTACTGGTACCAAAACAGAGATATAGACCAATGGAACAGAACGGAGCCTTCAGAAATAATGCCACACATCTACAACCATCTGATATTTGACAAACCTGAGAAAAACAAGAAATGGGGAAAGGATTCCCTATTTAATAAATGGTGCTGGGAAAATTGGCTAGCCATAAGTAGAAAGCTGAAACTGGATCCTTTCCTTACTCCTTATACGAAGATTAATTCAAGATGGATTAGAGACTTAAATGTTAGACCTAATACCATAAAAACCCTAGAAGAAAATCTAGGTAGTACCATTCAGGACATAGGCACGGGCAAGGACTTCATGTCTAAAACACCAAAAGCAACGGCAGCAAAAGCCAAAATTGACAAATGGGATCTCATTAAACTAAAGAGCTTCTGCACAGCAAAAGAAACTACCATCAGAGTGAACAGGCAACCTACAGAATGGGAGAAAATTTTTGCAATCTACTCATCTGACAAAGGGCTCATTTCCAGAATCTACAAGGAACTCAAACAAATATACAAGAAAAAAACAAACAACCCCATCCAAAAGTGGGGAAAGGATATGAACAGACATTTCTCAAAAGAAGACATTCATACAGCCAACAGACACATGAAAAAATGCTCATCATCACTGGCCATCAGAGAAATGCAAATCAAAACCACAATGAGATACCATCTCACACCAGTTAGAATGGCAATCATTAAAAAATCAGGAAACAACAGGTGTTGGAGGGGATGTGGAGAAATAGGAACACTTTTACACTGTTGGTGGGATTGTAAACTAGTTCAACCATTATGGAAAACAGTATGGCGATTCCTCAAGGACCTAGAACTAGATGTACCATATGACCCAGCCATCCCACTACTGGGTATATACCCAAAGGATTATAAATTATGCTACTACAAAGACACATGCACACGTATGTTTATTGCGGCACTATTCACAATGAACTTTCTAAATACGATTCACTTGAGCAGTGGGCTGGGCCAGG
>NW_022306016.1:0-2102 GCF_002776525.5 Piliocolobus tephrosceles | reverse complement strand
ATATACACCATGGAATACTATGCAGCCATAAAAAAGGATGAGTTTGCATCCTTTGTAGGACATGGATGCAGCTGGAAACCATCATTCTTAGCAAACTATCACAAGAAGAGAAAACCAAAAACCACATGTTCTCACTCATAGGTGGGAACTGAACAATGAGTTCCCTTGGACTCGGGAAGGGGAACATCACACAATGGGGCCTATCATGGGGAGGGGGGAGGGGGGAGGGGGGAGGGATTGCATTGGGGAGTTATACCTGATATAAATGATGAATTGATGGGTGCTGACGAGTTGATGGGTGCAGCACACCAACATGGCACGTGTATACATATGTAACAAACCTGCACGTTATGCACATGTACCCTAGAACTTAAAGTATAATAATAAAAAAAAAAGAAAGAAAAATGTTCCAATTCAGGTTTTCAGCCAAGACATGCATGTATAAAATTTGATTTATCATTTTTTAAAAATAAGTAAGCCAGGTCAAGAAAAATATTATGAATATAAAAAGAAAATTACTAAATCAAGAAAAACACAAAAAGATACTAATAACACTTTAAACTTATGATCATAACCTCACATGGACCCCCTAATAGTGCCCAGCAATTATACGACTTTTCTCTAGTGTGTTATATTTAGTCACCTTCCTACTCTTAAGTGATTGACACAGTTTTCCTGCATCTCTGAAATTAAAAAATGAAACCATCAGCTGGGCACAGTGGCTCATGCCTGTAATCCTAGCACTTTGGGAAGCGGACGTAGGCGGATCACCTGAGATCATGAGTTGAAACCAGCCTGGCTAACATGGTGAGACCCCATCTCTACTAAAAATACAAAAATTCGCTGGGTGTGGTGGCACACGCCTGTAATACCAGCTACCCAGGAGGATGAAGCAGGAGCATCACTGGAACCCAGGAGGCAGAGGCTGCAGTGAGCCGAAATCTCGCCACTGCATTCTAGCCTGGGCAACAGAGGGAGACTCCATCTCAAAAAACAAAAACAAACAAACAAACTCAAAACCATTACACTTGAGTTCTAAGGTCTCTCCTCCAACCAAACCTAAAATCTGCATGGATTTTCACAGAGGAAGAATTCCTGCTCTATGACAGGCAACCCTCTAACAGATAATAGCCCAACTCAGCTCATCGTCACACACAGTTTACTCTTTTTATTTTATCTCCCTTCTGGTGTAGTCAACTTTCAATATTTTATTTATGGCTATTACGTCTATTTTTCTAGGTTTTGATTTCTGAGTTTTACTTACCAATTTTGTCATCAGATTTATGTTAGTTTCTCTTGTTGAGTTGTGGAGTTAAATAGTCTAGAAAAAAAATTTTTTAATGGAAATTATCAGAATTTGGAAAAACAGGTAGAATTCACCCACCTCAACACACACACACACACAAACACACACATACTGTGCTTGATCATAATGATGGTGATGATTATAACTTTTACTTTCTTTTAATGTTTTTCACTATAGCTTTTGATAAATTAGGTTTTCATTTTTTCTACTTTTTAAGAGTAAAATTTAGTAGTTTATATTTATTCTAGAAAAATCGCCCACTTCAACCAGTTTCAAATTTTCAACATTGAAGTGTTGATTCTAAATTTTAAGTATCTTGTTTTGTACAAATATATCTTTTTCCTTGTTTTAATACATTCACATTTTTCTGATCACTGATACAGTTGGACTTATCCCCACAATCTTAATAAATTTTCTCTTTATCATGCTCTGCATTTTTCTTTTTTGTATCATTTTGCCTTTTATTTAATTGTTTATACTTTGTTAAATCAAGTTTATACTGGCAGTTTTCTTTTCTCTTTTTTTTTTTTTTTTTTTTTTTTGACAGGGTCTCACTGTCACCCAGGCTGAAATGTAGTGGTGTAATCACTGCTCACTGCAGTCTCAACCTCCCAGGCTCAAGCGATCTTTCCACCTCAGCTTCTTGGGTAGCTGGGACGACAGGTGTGTGCCTTTATGCCAGGCTAATTTTTGTATGTTTTGTAGAGACAGAGTTTTGTCATGTTGCCCAGGCTGGCCTCAAACTCCTGGGCTTAAGCAATCCACCCTCAGCCTCCCAAGGTGCTGAAATTAGAGG
>NW_022306015.1:0-2435 GCF_002776525.5 Piliocolobus tephrosceles | reverse complement strand
AAAAAAAAAAAAAAAAAAGAAAATGGATAAGCAAACCACAGACTTGGAGAAACTACCTGTAAAACATATCTGATAAAAGACTTCTATACAGAATATATAAAGAACTCCTAAACTCAATAAAAAGGCAAACAGCCTAATGTTTTAAATTATTTTTTCTTTTTTCTCCCTTAGGATAGCTTGTTTCTTAAGGTCTAAATTTTTAAAGGGGCAAAAACTTGGACAGGCAGTTCATAAATGAAGATACATGAATGTATCTTACTGCTGGATACCAGTAAGTACATGATCAAGTGTTCATCATTAGTCATCAAGGAAGTAGAAACTAAAACTAGCATGAGATAATTCCATACAATCACCAGAATGGCTTAAACTTAAAATAACAACAACATCAAATGCTGGTGAGAATAGGGAGCAACTGGAACTTTTATTCTTCTCTGGTGGTAATTTAAAAAGCTACAGGCCAGGCACGGTGGCTCACCCCTGTAATCCCAGCACTCTGGGAGGCTGAGGTGGGCGGATCACGAGGTCAGGAGATCGAGACCATCCTGGCTAACATGGTGAAACCCCGTCTCTACTAAAAAATAAAAATAAAAAAAAATTGGCCAGGCCTGGTGGCGGGCAACCTGTGCTCCCAACTACTCGAGAGGCTGAGGCAAGAGAATGGCGTGAACCCAGGAGTTGGAGCTTGCAGTGAGCCGAGATAGCCAGCCTGGGCGACAGAGGGAGACTGTCTCAAAAAGATAATAAAATAAAAAAATAAAATAAAAAGCTACAATCCCTTTGAGAAAAGGCTTGTCAGTTTCTTATAAAGTCAAACATACACCTACCCTTTGACCCAGTGATTCTGTTTCTAGGTAACTGCCTAAGAAAAAATAAAAACATACAAAAAATTAGCCGGGTGTGGTGGTACATGCCTGTAGTCCCAGATACTCTGGAGGCTGAGGCAGGGGAATCACTTGAACCCAGGAGGAGGAGGTTGTGGTGAGCTGAGATCATGCCAATGCACTCCAGCCTGGGCAACAAGAGCGAAACTCCAACTCAAAAAAAAAAAAAGAAAGAAAAAATGAAAACATCTATGCACAAGTAGAATTTCTATATTTCTTTAGTTGTTTTTTTGAGACAGGGTCTTGCTCTGTCACCTAGGCTGGAGTGCAGTGGTGTGATCATGGCTCACTGCAGCCTCAACTTCCCAGGCTCAAGCAATGCTCCCATCTCAGCCTCTCAAGTAGCTAGGACTACAGGAGCGAGCCACCATGCCCTGGTCTTTTTTTTTTTCTGTAGAGAAAAAAAGATACTAAAAGTCTTTCTTCATAAGACATACAGACCAGGCTGTATGTTGCCCAGTCTGGTCTCAAACTCCTGGGCTCAAGCAATCCTCGCGCCTCGGCTTCCCAAAGTGCTGGGATTACGGAAGCAAGCCACTATACCCAGCCTAAGAAGTCGAATTTCATAGCAGCTTTATTCATGGTAGCCCAAAACTGGAAACTATCAAAAAGTCCATTAACAGGAAAATGGATAAAGAAATTGTGTTGTAGTCACAGATTGTAATGAATGTTGCTCAACATTAAAAAGGCATAAACTGGCCAGGTGCGGTAGCTCACGTCTATAATCCCAGCACCTTGGGCGGCCGAAGTGGGTGGATCACCTGAGCTCAGGAGTTCAAGACTAGCCTGTCCAGTGAAACCCCGTCTCTACTAAAAATATAAAAATTAGCTGGGTATGGCGGCACAGACCTGTAGTCCCAGCTACTCAGGAGGCTGAGGCAGGAGAACTGCGTGAACCTGGGAGGCAGAGGTTGCAGTGAGCTGAGATTGCGCCACTGCACTCCAGCCTGGGCAACAGAGCAAGACTCCATCTCAAAAAAAAAAAAAAAGAGATTAAAACTATTGAACAACAGTCACGATAAATCTCAAAGACATGATGCTGAGTGCAAGGAGCTGGACACAAGAGTACATACTAGTGATTGCCTGGGATGGCAGTGGGAAACTGAAAAGGAACAAGGAAGAACTTTCTAGGGTTATAGTAATGTTCCACATCTTGATTACTCGAGAATATCCATTTGCCAAAACTGTACAGATAAACAATGTGCACTTCAAGGTATACAAATTTTACATTTAAAAAACTGTATAATGTTATAAATTGCATGTTTGTGTCCTCTAAAATTCACACGTTGAAACCCTAAACTCCCAGTGGGATGATATGAGGAGGCGGGGCTTTTGAGAGGTAATTCGAGCACATGGCATTAGTGGCTCTAAGAAATGCCAGAAAGACTTTAGAGAACATGCGTCCTCTCTCTCTCTCTGCTATCTGCCGTCTGAGGACAAAGCAAGAAAAGGGCCACCTGCAAATCCTAAAGCAAGCCCTTGCCAGACACCAGACCTGTCTGCCAGCACCTTAATCTTGCACTTATCACCCTCCAGAACTGTAATAAATAAACG
>NW_022306014.1:0-1379 GCF_002776525.5 Piliocolobus tephrosceles | reverse complement strand
AAAAAATACAGGGATAAGATAATTACATGTGAATTAACATAATAATATTAGTAAAATTTTATATTGCACAACCATTTGCCAGGCACTATTCCAAGTGCTTTATGCATTTTAAGCCATTTTAACCCTCACAAACATGCATAAAGTGTTATTCCCTCCATTTCCCAGAAGGGAAACTGAGGCACGGAGTGGTTGATCACTGAGTTAGTAACAGGCAGGGCCAGGATTTGAACCGATGGCCTTATCACCGCCTACTCTCTCAGTAGACGACTATTATCCAGCTGGTCTTTAAAATTAGGGTATAAATGTTCATAAGGAGCTGTGGTTCTCAAAGTCAGGTCTGAGCATCACCTGGGGACTTGTTAGAAATACATTATCAACTGAGCCAGAAACCCCACAGTGGGGCCCTGCAGTCTGCTTGGTAACACACCCTCCAGTGGTTCTGGTGCATGCTCAGGTTTGAGGAAGAGAACGTGGTAGGAAGAGCCCTCACCAAGGAAGCCAGAAAAGCTGCCGACTTCGCTGTACTTCAAGACTGTTGTTGGAGGGTTTGTGTCTAAACCCAGGCGGATATGTTTTCACATCTAGAAAACGGGGACACGGATCGCCATGAGGGATGACGGGCAGTAGATTAGACAACTTCTACCATTCATTCAATCTCTACATTTCTATGACTCTAAGGCCGTGAAAACATCATATATGATAAAGTTAAAAGTAATTGTTAAAATGGTGCAAAACCGGTTTATATCAGGGTAGGAGAGGAAATTGTAAAGAAGTATAAAAAAGAGTGGGTATTGTAGAATTCCGTTTGTGATGTTTTGAAGCTAATTTTATAATGAATACACTTTTAAAACTATTGTCGTTAAACAGCACACGAACCACATTCTGATTTCTTTAGGTCTCTGAATTAAGACAACAGCTTCGAATTCGGGGCCTGCCTGTGTCAGGCACCAAAACGGCCCTCATGGACCGGCTTCGACCCTTCCAGGACTGCTCTGGCAACCCAGGGCCGAACTTTGGGGATATAACGACTGTCACTTTTCCTGTCACACCCAACACGCTGCCCAATTACCAGACTTCTTCCACCAGTGCCCTCTCCAATGGTTTCTACCACTTTGGCAGCACCAGCTCCAGCCCCCCAATCTCTCCAGCCTCCTCTGACCTGTCGGTGGCCGGGCCCCGGCCAGACACCTTCAATGATGCCTCCCCCTCCTTCGGCCTGCACCCGTCCCCAGTCCACGTGTGCACGGAGGAAAGTCTCATGAGCAGCCTGAATGGGGGCTCTGTTCCTTCTGAGCTGGATGGGCTGGACTCCGAGAAGGACAAGATGCTGGTGGAGAAGCAGAAGGTGATCAACGAACTCACCTGGAAACTCCAGCAAG
>NW_022306013.1:0-3209 GCF_002776525.5 Piliocolobus tephrosceles | reverse complement strand
ATATGTTATTTTTAATATTAATAACTTATATAACAACTAGTCCTTGGAGGGTTTGATGATACCCTCAGTCAGCATTTTCATCACTGGTGAAAGTTTCTCCTCATAACAATCCTGCTCAAGCTCTCCAAACGTTATGGCAAAAAATAAAAATAATAAATAAAAAGCATTATGTTGTTTCAAGGTCATCTTACAGTGACTGCAGTTGTGTGGGATGAGTATCCCCTATGCGGAAGAATCTCCAGGTCAAAGTGGTACAGTCCTGACACAGCCTTTAGAGCTAAAAGACCATTTCTTTCAGCCTCAGAAATCACTCAAATACAGCCCTGCAAAAACTTTGTAATTTCTCCCTTTCATGGAATGGCGAGTAACATTGAGCTTTTTTCTTTCTTTTCTATTTCTGTCTTTTAATTTTACCTCCTACTCTGGTCTGGACCTGCAAGCAATGAGTTCCTAAATGTTAGCTCTGGAGATAATAAAAACATAGCAGAGACTGGTATTTTCCCATCCAATTATTTATTCTTTCCCTCCTAAAATATATAGACACTTAACAATGTTCTATTTACAAAGTGCGCATCCACGCAAAAATTTCCGGACAGGCTAAAAACCATAAAGATGTGATCCATAATCCGGAGAAAAATGAAATCAACAGAAACTGATTCAGAAATAAACAAGAGGCAGACGCTGCTCACAGAAGTCTAGAACTCGAAGGTGAAGCCCCCACTGGGTTGGACATTTTCTTATTCCTTATGTCATTTAAAGCACAACTCCCGCGATTTTACGTGACCTAACAGCTAGAGGCCTCTCCGTCACAGGTTGTAGAGATTACTCCCAGGTCCCCATGTTGGCTCTGTTCAGAGTTTTAGTTATATTTGTGGAAATCTGAGTGCATGTTGTCACACACAACTACTGGTTTTTATGGGTTTTGTTTTTATTTTTAAAGACAGGGTCTTGTTCTGTCCCCCAGGCTGGAGTGCAAGTGGTGTGATCACAGCTCATGGCAGTCTCGAACTCCTGGGCCCAAGCGATCCTCCCAGCTCAGCCTCAGGACTTACAGGCGAGCACCAGCTCACCAGGCTTGATTTTTGTGTTTTTAAATAGACTGAATATCTTTCAGTACTTCCCATCCCCACCCCACCCGGCCCGGACTCCGCCACCCCTAACCCCGCCCCACTTTGTACTACCCAAGCACATCTTGGGAACCTGATGCGGAAAGTCAGGGACGCTGGAGGTGAAGGGCTCATGACGCTGTACGGCGGTCCTAGGTGCGCGTGCCCCCTCTCTGGAGTAGTCCCTGGGGTCACGAGGATTTGAAGAGAGCCCTCCCTTCCCACTGCCCCCGTTCTCCCGAGTGCCAGGCCCTGTGGACAGGCGCCCTGGGCAGGTCTAGTTGGTTGCTAAAGCCTGCTGGGCCCAGACATGAACCCTGCCCTGGCTGAGCCGAGCCAGCAGAGCCGTTATGAGGCTGCCCTCCCCTGAGCCGGCTCCCCCAACCCTGGAGGAGCCGGCGCGAGACGCGCGGGGACGGGGCCGCGCGGAGGGGCGGGGCTCACCAAGGCTCCACCTCCCCGCGGCCACTGTTCCCACACCTGGTGCTGATCAGCACCGCAGCCGACTCGCCGCCACCCAGAGCGCCGCGGGCCGGGGCTGAGAGGCTCAGAGCGCCGCGCAGCCTCCGGCGAAGGCAAGGAGCGGTTCCCAGCTGGGCCGGCTATGCCTCCCGCTACTGCGGTTCCCGCCGGCGCCCGCGCGCCCGCGGCCTCGGGGAAGCAGCCAGGTTCCCGGGGTGTCGCGCTGTGAGGCCGGGGCCTAGAGTCAGCCGCGGCCGCGCAGGAGGGGCACAGGGCCCGCGGTCGCCGGCGCCCGCGTCCCCGCCTTCCTCCCGCGCTCGGCCCCGCCTCGGTTCGCTGCCCTCGGCTGCCGGCCGCCATGGCCTCCACCGCCCGGGAGAGCGCTGGCTCGCGGCGCCGGCGACCGCCGCGTCACGGGGCGCTGCGCGGGCTGCTGCTGCTCTGCCTGTGGCTGCCGAGCGGCCGCGCGGCCTTGCCGCCCGCGGCGCCGCTGTCCGAACTGCACGCGCAGCTGTCGGGCGTGGAGCAGCTGCTGGAGGAGTTCCGCCGGCAGCTGCAGCAGGAGCGGCCGCAGGAGGAGCTGGAGCTGGAGCTGCGCTCGGGCGGCGGCCCGCAAGAGGACTGCCCGGGTCCGGGCGGCGGCGGCTACAGCGCCATGCCGGACGCCATCATCCGCACCAAGGACTCCCTGGCGGCGGGTGCCAGCTTCCTGCTGGCGCCGGCGGCCGTGCGGGGCCGGCGGCAATGCGTGGCGGCCTGTTGCTCCGAGCCGCGCTGCTCCGTGGCCGTGGTGGAGCTCCCCCGGCGGCCCTCGCCCCCGGCCGCCGTGCTGGGTTGCTATCTCTTCAACTGCACGGCGCGTGGCCGCAACGTCTGCAAGTTCGCGCTGCACCGCGGCTACAGCAGCTACAGCCTCAGCCGCACCCCGGACGGCGCCGCCCTGGCCACAGCGCGAGCCTCGCCCGGGCTGGGTAAGCGCACGACTGAGGGGCTGGCCTTGGCGAGAGCGCTCGGGTCCCGCAGCGCCCTCACCAAGTTGGAACGAAACACACTCGTGTCAAGTTATTTTAGCTGCGGGCACCCAGAGGAGTTTCTGGCATGGGTTTCTCTGTCTTAAGGGGAAGCCCAGTAGATTGGCAGAAGCGGGCGGGCGCGGTGAAGTGCTACTGGAATTTTTCTAGGCTTGAAGAGGAAGGCTGATCTGAGAGGATTCGTGGAAATATGATTTAAAAGAGGAGAAAAGCTCAGAGAAAAAAGTTTGTTTTAGTCTCATGGGTTGTATAAGGCATGGTTTCTGTTACGTAATTGCAAGAGCAAAATGTAATTAGATGCCGGGCTTCTCATAACACCCACTCCTGTTTCTTAACGTGGCTCTCCTGACTTTGCTTGCGGTGGCTTTCATATACAAAAATGGGAGGAAAACTACTGCTCCCTTTTGTAAAAAGTGAAAAGAAGGGAATTGATTTTCATTGAAAATAGGAAACTTTAAGGCCGGGCGTGGTGGCTCATGCCTATAATCCCAGCACTTTGGGAGGCCGAAGCGGGCGGATCACCTGAGGTCAGGAGTTTGAGACCAGCCTGACCAATGTGATGAAACTCCATCTCTACTAAAAATACAAAAATTAGCCAGACCTGGTGGCA
>NW_022306012.1:0-2492 GCF_002776525.5 Piliocolobus tephrosceles | reverse complement strand
CCTCCTCCCCAGCCCTGCCATCACTCCCTGTGTGACCACGGGCCAGTTCCTGCCTAGCACAATGTGGGGATGTGTCTCCAAGAGTCCTGTCAACCTTGACCTTGTAAGATTTCCTATTACCCAATGACCCTGGGGGATTTCGGTAAAAATTGGGATGCAAGAAACATCACACCATCATATGGCTCACTGGTCACACCACGAATCCTGGGTCTTCCTTGTGCCAGGCTCTGGGCAACTGCTGGAAGCCAAGGCATATCCATCACCACTCCTGTTTCACGGGAGGAGAGAGACGAAGCCAGCAACAGATCGGCCTATTCAACTCAGCATCAGGAGAGAACAGGTGCCAGCAAGCAAGCAGGGATACAGCCCAGTGTATTGTGAGCTTACAAAACACCTTCAAAGGCCAAAATCACATTCCCCCAATACCCCACTGCCATATCTGCTGCCTCTCAGCAGCCAGAAACTCCTACTCTCTTCCTGAGGAGCACAATGATTTTGAGGGTTTCTTTGGGGACTGACATCACACCAACTCCTTTGTGATTTTAGTATTCATGGTCTCTGAGTCTCAGTCTCCTCATCTGTATAATGGGCAACAATCGCTACCTCAAAGTGTAGTTGAGAGTATCAGGTAAGGGAATGGACAGGAAATGTGGTTCATATGCAGTTCATGGTGCTCCCCGCAGGTCGGAGGATTCGAGTCTGCTGGTTGAAACAGCAGATGTTAGAGCGGGTGGTGGAGGGAAGTTCAGGGAGGTGCGAGGCGGTGGGAAATCAGCGAGCGCATTTCTGCCTCTTGATGGCTGCGTGGCCTTGAGCAAGTCCCATCTGTAAAGTGAGGGTGGGAATGATAATCCTCCATAGCTTCTGTTTTTTCCACATTCCAAAAACCACCTGGGTGTGGGGTCTCCAACCGTGTCGGGCGAGGACTCAGTCGGCGGCAGTCACTGCCAAAGGCGGAACGAGATAACTGGTTAGCAGGCCCTGTCACAAGACCAGCAACGCATAAAACACAAAATGCTTCCCTGTGGCGGGAAGAGCTGATGACACACCGCGCTTAAAGTATTCCTCCAAGCCCCACCTCATTCTTCCCGGATCCTCTAGCCTTGGAGTACAGCCTCTAACTCTTCACTGAGCATTTTCAGGAGTACAATCTCAGGTGACTACCCCAGTCCTGCAATGGAGGCTGCCTGCCCCACTTTGACGGATGAGGAAACTGAGGCCCACATCGGGGGAATGGAAGGCAGGAACTTGAACTGCGCAGAAGAGGCAGACTGAGTTTTCAAGTCTCAAAAGAACCTATGTCTGGACTCTTAAAACAACTCTACAGATGCCTGGAGCAGAGAGTTTTAAAAATTAGCTCCAAAGCTAACCTCACAAACAGACATGGGGACCCGTGGAGAGAGCACTCTTCTCTTCCTCTCCAATGTTCCTGTCGCCAGCCAAACCATAAAATCTTGAGGGCAGAGGCCATGGCTGAAACGTCTGTTCCCTCCCACAATATTTAGAACAGTACACAGAGTGTTTGCTCTATGCGGATTAAACAGAGCAGATGCTTGCTCTATGTGGAATTGTGTGTGTGTGTGTGTGTGTGTGTGTGTGTGTGTGTGAGACAGAGTTTCACTCTGTCGCCCAGGCTGGAGTGCAATGGTGCCGTCTCAGATCACTGCAACCTCCGCCTCCCGGGTTCAAGTGATTCTTCTGTCTCAGCCTCCCGAGTAACGGGGATTACAGGTGCCCACCACCACACCCAGCTAATTTTTGTATTTTTAGTAGAAACAGGGTTTCACTATGTTGGCCAGGCTGGTCTTGAACTCCTGACCTCAGGTGATCCACCCACCCTGGCTTGAGCCACCTCGCCCGACCTCTATGTGAATTAAATGCAAATCATTTGTAATACTATGCAGTCATATAAAAGGAAGCAGTTTTTCTGGAGCTAACAGGAAATGGTCTCCAAGAAGTGAAGAAAACATAAGATACACAATAGTGTAGATTGTATGCTATTATATGAGCAAAAATTAAGAAGAAATACATATACATTCGCATATACATGACCATATACAGGTGCATACATATATACCCGCCCACACAAAACACACTGTCTGGGACAGCATATATTTGGCAACATTGGCTCCCTCCAGTGATAAGAACCAGGTGGTTAGGAGGTAGGGGTAGAAAGGACACTTTTCACATTGTCCCCTTCTGTGCCTTTTGAATTTTGAACTGTGGGCATGTATTATCTATTCAAGAAACAAATTAAACCTTTTTAAAGTTAAAAAACTAAAAAATGAACCTGCTACTTTATAAAGTGAGCCATATGATGATGTGATGTCTCCTACATCCCTATCCTGACCGAAATTCCCCAGGGTCATCGAGTAACAGGAAATCTTAGAAGGTTAAGGTTGACAGGATTCTTGGAGACCCGTCCCCGCATTGTGCTAGGCAGGGACTGGCCCGTGGTCACACAGGGAGTGATGGCAGGGCTGGGGAGGAGG
>NW_022306011.1:0-9326 GCF_002776525.5 Piliocolobus tephrosceles | reverse complement strand
GCCCCCGAGGACCCGCGTCGCCTGGCCGCCGCCGACCCCAGGCGGGGCCACCCCGTGGTGCCGACCCCGGGCGCCGGCCTGGATCCCGCTGCCCGCGATGGTCCCGGGGGGCCGGCCCTGAGCCCCGCGCGGGATTCGGGGCGCTGCCTCCCGCCCCGGCCCCTGCCGGAGAGTCTCCACCAACTTCTGCTCGGCCGCTCCTTTCGGCCCCTTCCCTTGGCCCAGGGCGACCTCGGCAGCCCAGACGGCGTGGACGCTCCGGAGTGCCCAGAAAGTCCCCGGGGTGGCCCTGCGCGTCCCGGCTCTTTCTGGATGGAGGTGCCTCCGGAATGAGCCGGCTGCACGCCGTGGCCTTCACCTCGCAGCCTCTGCTGACCACACCTCCCTAGCGCAGAGGCTGTCCCGGGAGCAGGAAATGCTCCACCAGGTGAGGCCCGGGGGGTCGTTGGCGCTGGACCACCGGGGACGCGTCCCTTGAGAGAGTTTGAACTGGATGGCGCAAGTCGGCCTGTTTAGGGGAGAGGGGCCAGCTCTGCACTGGCCAGGGTGGACCCTCAGGGGCGCCTGGGCACACGGCCAGGCCGTGGGTGACAGTGCTCTGGACACCTGCCTTGCCTGGGAGCTGGGGTAGCAGCTGACACACGTGGCCTGCTGGTGGCCTTCTCAGAGCAGGCCAGGAAGGCAATAGAATGGAAGGGGCTAGGCACTCAACCAACACTTTGGGAGGCCGAGACAGGAGGATCACCTGAGGCCAGGAGTTCGAGACCAGCCTTGGGCAACATTGTCCACAATATCAAAAAAACCATAAAAATTAGCTGGGCGTGATGGCGCGCACCTGTAGCCCCAGCTACTTGGTAGGCTGAGGCAGGAGAATCGCCTGAACCAGGGAGAGGGAGGTTGCAGTGAGCCCAGATCGCTGCACTCCAGCCTGGGCCACAGAGTGAGACTCCGTCTTAAAAAAAAAAAAAGTATTAAAAAGGAGGCAGGAGGGATGTTGATGGACAGTCACTCTTTGGCCCCAGAGTTCCCCACCCTAAATGTCCCTTTGGTGACTCTAGCTTTTCTCCCTTGTGAAGGGCTGATACCCACAGTTGTGTCTCAGTGGGGCTACCCTACTCTCTATCCCCCTGTGAAAAGTCAGGAGAGGCAGCTCTGCCTCTGTGCAGGTGACAGCCTCCGGTGCTGGCTGCCACCTCCCCAGCCCTGAGCCTCCAGGCTGCCGGCACTCCCGGTTCCCCACTGCGGCCTGGAAAGTCCTGTAGTTGCAGCAGGGGTGGAACTGACCACTCTAGGTGGCCTGAGGCAGAGGTGCAGGGCCTTTGGGGGCCTGTGGCACCTGGCAGGAGCTCAAAGCACTCCCACCCGTCTAAATCACTTCCTTCCTTTCAGCACAGCCGACTCCCGGGAATCCGGGTCTGACCGCCAGGATGGAGGTGGGGCCAGCCACCGAGACCTTCGTGCTGGAACTTCGATGTCTTGAAGATGGGGGCCCAGGGCCTGACACCCTCTCAGGTGAGGGCCTGGGGGGCCTGGGGGAATCCCTTGACAGAGCCCCATACCTGCCTGCCATGGCAGAAAGAGGCCCAAGAGTGGTGGGCAGCCTGCACAGACTCACACTAGCCAACCTCAGCTGCACTGAGTAACACCAGCAGTTCTGCCTTGAGATTTTCCAAGGTGGCCGTGTCAGGCAGGCTGAGGCCAGGCTGGTGAGGGGCTCCCCAGTCCCCACATGGGTGCTGACTGGACTCACACTCACAGGTGCGTGCTGGCTGGAACTCACTGCTGTGTTTCCTGGCAGCCAGGGGGCCTCCGCCATCCTCCCCTACCTGGCTCAAGCGCTTGAGTCAATTTCCACTCAATTTCCCAGATCCCATTCAGATACTGATAGGCTCTCTTCCTCTGCCCCTCCTGCCCCCAATGTTGGCTCCCTGCCTTCCTTCCAAGACCTCTTCCTCTGGAACCCACTCTCGGCAAACCTTCTCTGGTGGCCACACTCATGAGAGCCAGTTTCCATTCTGTGCTTTAAGGGTGCTGAGTGAGGGCCTGGGGCAGGGCGGGACAGAGCTTGAAAAGGACCAAGGGAATTGAAGGGGTGGGATGGGGACGTGTGGAGTCAAAAAGGACCCTTCTGACCAGGCATGATGGTTCATTCCTGTAATCTCAGCACTTTGGGAGGCCGAGGCGGGCAGATCACTTGAAGCCAGGAATTTGAGACCAGCCTGGCCAACATGGTGAAACACCGTCTCTACTACAAATACAAAAATTAGCTGAGTGTGGCAGGCGCCTGTAATCCCAGCTACTCAGGAGGCTGAGGCAGAAGAATCACTTGAACCCAGGAGGCAGAGGTTGCAGTGAGCCAGGATCGTGCCACTGCACTCCAGCCTGGGCGACAGAGTAAGAGTCCATCTCAAAAAAAACAAAAAAAAAGAAGAAGAAAGGAAGACCCTTCTGACTTGTATATTTAGCCGACAAAACTTTGGGAAAGTATACATGTCAGACAACATTGAACTAGATGTTCACTAAAATGCCTTTGTTAAAAATGCTGAGGTCAGGCACAATGGCTCATGCCTGTAATCCCAGCACTTTGGGAAGCTGAGGCAGGTAGATCGCTTGAGGTCAGGAGTTCGAGAGCAGCCTGTGCAACATTGCAAAACCCCATCTCTACAAAAAATTTTAAAAATTAGCTAGGCTTGGTGGTGTATGCCTGTAGTCCCAGCCACTTGGGAGGCTAAGATGGGATGATCGCTTGAGTTTGGGAGGTTGAGGCTACAGTGAGCTGAGATTGCACCACTGCACTCCAGCCTCGGTGACAAGAGTGAGAACCTGTCTCCAAAAAAAAAAAAAAAAACTGAAATTGCTACCCCAGGGAGTCAGAGTGCCCCTTCTCCCACCAGTGGACTTGCTGGAGGGACAGTTTTCACCCTGTCTTCTCCTATCATGTGCTTCCCCCCAGCTGACGTGAGTGTCTATGAAAAGCAGACTCACAGATCCACTAGCCTAACCAAAGGTTATTAGGAATATTTTACTAGAGGAAATTATATGCATGCAGATCTCCCTTAGTGGAATTTTTTATTTTTTTTATTATTTTTATTTTTATTTTTTTTTTGAGGCGAAGTCTGGCTCTGTCGCCCAGGCTGGAGTGCAGTGGCCGGATCTCAGCTCACTGCAAGTTCCGCCTCCCAGGTTCACGCCATTCTCCTGCCTCAGCCTCCCGAGTAGCTGGGACTACAGGCACACGCCACCTCGCCTGGCTAGTTTTTTGTATTTTTTAGTAGAGACGGGGTTTCACCGTGTTAGCCAAGATGGTCTCGATTTCCTGACCTCGTGATCCGCCTGTCTCGGCCTCCCAAAGTGCTGAGATTACAGGCTTGAGCCACCGCGCCCAGCTATTTTTATTTATATTTTTTGAGACAGAGTCTTGCTCTGTCGCCCAAGTTGGAGGAGTGGTGGTTCGATCTCGACTCACTGCAACCTCCACCTCCTGGGTTCAAGCAGTTCTCCAGTTCTCCTGCTGCAGCCTCCCGAGTAGCTGGGGACTATAGGTGCATGCCACCATGCCCGGCTAATTTTTGTATTTTTAGTAGAGACAAGGGTTTCACCATGTCCCTCATTTTTTGTTTGTTTGTTTGTTTTTGTTTTTTGTTTGTTGTTTTTGAGACAGAGTCTCGCTCTGTCGCCAGGCTGGAGTGCAGTGGCATTATCTCAGCTCACTGCAACCTCCGCCTTTCAGGTTCAAGTGATTCCCCCGCCTCAGCCTCCCAAGTAGGTGGGACTACCGTGCACGCCACCACACCTGGAATTTTTTTTTTTTTTTTTTTTGAGACGGAGTCTCACTTTGTTTCCCAGGCTGGAGTGCAGTGGCACCATCTCGGCTCACTGCAAGCTCTGCCTCCCGGGTTCACACCATTCTCCTGCTTCAGCCTCCGAGTAGCTGGGACTACAGGCACGCACCACCATGCCCGGCTCATTTTTTGTATTTTTAGTAGAGACGGGGTTTCACCGTGTTAGTCAGGATGGTCTTGATCTCCTGACCTCATATTCTGCCCGCCTCGGCCTCCCAAAGTGCTGGGATTACAGGCGTGAGCCACCGCACCCGGCCACACCCGGATTTTTTGCATTTTATTAGAGATGGGGTTTCACCATGTTGGCCAGGATGGTCTCGATCTCCTTACCTTGTGATCCACTTGCCTCAACCTCCCAAAGTGCTAGGATTACACGCACAAGCCACCGCGCCCGGCCATCCCTTGATTTTATTAAATCAACATATTCCTGGAAAAGTGGCCAGAAAGCAAACTTTTATAAATCAAAGCATTGCCTTCCATTACAAAATGGAAAACATATGATGTTATAGGAAGAAGAGATGTTGAAATCAGATTTGGGAATGGAGAAAGCCTCCTCAGGTCACATGTAGAAAGAAGAATTGGGATTTTCCAATAGCACAATAGTAATACTCAAAATGAGAAACTCATGGTGGACATGGTGTGGAAAGAGAAGCGTAGTAACGGAGCGGTGCTGTTTATGCAGGGCCTCTCAGGTTTATGCCTCCCAAAGTGTTGGGATTACAGGCATGAGCCGTCACGCCCAGCTGAGTTAGTCCTTTGTATTCAGGAATGACAATCTCAAACACTCCCAGTCTCCTTGGTATTTTTTGTTACTTTGCAAACCAATCCTAACCTGCAGAGAGAGGAAATTTTCAAGCACCTACCAGGTTCCAGGGACTATGCCAGGGCTCTCTTTGTTGTACTGTTTAAGCAGATGGTGTGGGTATCACTGATCTATTTTATAGACAGGGCTGTGAGCCTGCAGGAGGTTGTACACCTGCCGACTGGTAGAGTAAGGTTCTGAACTGAGGACTTCCCGCCTGAAACTTAGTGGTCTCTCTGACACTTTGGTGATGTTGGGAAACTACTTGTGGTAACAATTCCAGGCAGCTTTATATAAATTATTTATTATTTACAGAGAATGAGAGTTTTATTTATTTAAGGTGTGGCTGTAACTGAGGTCAGAGTTCAGCATGGGGTTGGTGGCTTGGCCACTGGAACCAGCCCCATGCTGAACTGGTTCAGTGGTTTCTACTGGAGGGTGATTAAGCACAAGAGAGTTCTCAGGATGGTCAGGGAGCCCCCGGCACCCCTGCTGGTGTCAGTGCTGAGATCAGAGCATGGGGCCTGTGTAAAGGGAAGCTCCAAGGAGGGATCAGGGAGCTGGGGTCCAGAGGGAGGTCACCAGCAGTCCCTGAGCTTGCTTCCTTCCTTCCTTCCTTCCTTCCTTCCTTCCTTCCTTCCTTCCTCCCTTCCTTCCTTGTTTCCTTCGCTCTTTCTGTCTTTCTTTCGACATGGCCCAAGCTGGAGCACAGTGGTATGATCTCGGCTCACTGCAGTCTCCACCTCCTGAGTTCAAGTGATTCTCCTGCCTCAGCCTCCTGAGTAGCTGGGACTACAGGCACCGGGCACCACGCCTGGCTAATTTTTTGTATTTTTAGTAGAGACGGGCTTTCACCATGTTGCCCATGCTGGTTTAGAACTTCTGAGCGCAGGCAATCTGCCCACCTCGGCCTCTCAAAGTGCTGGGATTACAGGCATGAGCCACCGTGCCCGGCCACCTGGGCCACCCCCAGCCCCTGCAGCATTTCAGTTTCTGCTGGGCTGCTATTGTTACTTGATCCAGCACTTTTGGGCTCCTACACTAAGAGTGTGTTAGTGTATCTTTGAGGGCAGGTAAGGGGCAGGTCCTGGGGTCTGGACCAGAGAGCTTCCTGTAGATCTTTCTTTCTTGGCTTCCTGCCATTTCTTTTTTTTTTTTTTTTTTTTTTTTTGAGGCGGAGTCTCGTCCCCCGGGCTGGAGTGCAGTGGTCGGATCTCAGCTCACTGCAAGCTCCGCCTCCCGGATTTACGCCATTCTCCTGCCTCAGCCTCCCCAGTAGCTGGGACTACAGGCGCCCGCCACCTCGCCCGGCTAGTTTTTGTATTTTTAGTAGAGACAAGGTTTCACCGTGTTAGCCAGGATGGTCTCGATCTCCTGACCTCATGAAAGTGCTGGGATTACAGGCTTGAGCCACCGCGCCCGGCCAGCTTCCTGCCATTTCTTCCACAGGTGGCAGTGGTGGGAGTGAGAGTCAGGAGGAGGAAGAGCCTCAGGAGGGGAGCAGCAGTCCACAGCCGCCAGCAGTCTTGGCTCCAGTGGGGGCCGGTGAAATCGCTGAGGAAACCCAGCCGGGACAACAGGAGTTGCAACTGCAGCAGTTAGAACAGCAGCCCAAACCGCAGCAAGAGCCACAGCAGGAGCAACTGCAACAGCCGCAGCCACACCTAGAACTGCAACAACAGCCGCAGCAAGACGGGCAGCAACAGCTATCTCAACTACAGCAGGAAAAACACCAATCCATGCACCATCAGGAACTGAAACCTGAACTGCAGCTAATGCACCAGCAGCAACAGGTACAGCCACAGCAAGTGCAAGAGCAACAGCTGTTGCAGCAGCAGCAGGAGCCGTTACAGCCACAGCAGGAGCCATCACAGCCGCAGCAAGCACAAGATCAACAACTGTTGCAGCAACAGCAGGAACAGTTACAACAGCAGCAGCTGCTACAACAGCGGGAACAATTACAGCAACAACAGTTTCAACAGCAGCAGGAACAGCTACAGCAGCAGCAGCTACTGTTGCTGCAGCAGCAGGAACAGTTACAGCAGCAACTGTTGCAGCAGCAGCAGGCACAGTTACAACAGCAACTGCTGGAACAGCAGCAGGCACAGTTACAGCAGCAGCTACTGCTGCAGCAGCAGGAACAATTAAAGCAGCAGCAGCAACAGCAGCTGTTGCAACAGCAGCAGGAACAATTGCAACAGCAACAACTGCAGCCTCCTCCCCTGGAGCCCGAGGAGGAGGAAGAGGTGGAGCTGGAGCTCATGCCGGTGGACCTGGGGTCGGAGCAGGAGCTGGAGCAACAGCGGCAGGAGTTGGAGCGGCAGCAGGAGCTGGAACGGCAGCAGGAGCAGCGGCAGCTGCAGCTCAAACTGCAGGAGCAGCTGCAGCAGCTGGAGCAACAGCTGGAGCAGCAGCAGCAACTAGAGCAGCAGCAGCTGGAGCAGCAGGAGGTGCAGCTGGAGCTGACCCCGGTGGAGCTGGGCGCCCAGCAGCAGGAGGTGCAGCTGGAGCTGACCCCGGTGCAACCAGAGCTGCAGCTAGAACTGGTGCCAGCCGCAGGGGGTGGCGGAGCGGCAGTCCCCGGGGCTCCAGCCGCGGTCGTGGTGGCTCCCCCGGGCTACGTGGTGCTGCAGGAGCTCATGGTGCTGCCAGCCGTGGCAGCGCCGGCGGTGGTGGCCATCCCGGGCCCGGCAGGCAGCGCGGCGTTGACTCCCGCACGGCAGCGGCGGCGACGGCGCGCCCGGGACCGGCCGACCATCTGCGGGGAGTGCGGCAAGGGCTTCAGCCGCAGCACGGACCTGGTGCGCCACCAGGCCACGCACACGGGTGAGCGGCCACACCGCTGCGGCGAGTGCGGCAAGGGCTTCTCGCAGCACTCGAACCTGGTAACGCACCAGCGCATCCACACGGGTGAGAAACCCTACGCCTGCTCCTACTGCGCCAAGCGCTTCAGTGAGAGCTCGGCGCTCGTGCAGCACCAGCGCACGCACACCGGGGAGCGGCCCTACGCCTGCGGGGACTGCGGCAAGCGCTTCAGCGTCTCCTCCAACCTGCTGCGCCACCGGCGCACGCACTCGGGCGAGCGGCCCTACGTGTGCGAGGACTGCGGCGAGCGCTTCCGACACAAGGTGCAGATCCGCCGCCACGAGCGCCAGCTGCACGGCGCGGGCCGCTCCAGGGGCCTCGGCCTGTTGCGCGCCTCGCGGCCCGCAGCCCTTGGTGGCCCAGCCCGTGCAGAGCAGGGCGCCACGGCCACTGCGCCCGCAGACAAGGCGCTGTGAGAGCCGCGATCGGGGCTGCCTGGCCAGGAGGGGATCCCCTACGCGCCTCCACCTGAAAAGCTCCTTGACCCGGGTTCATAGGCGCTGGAGGCATCCTGGAATATCCCCGGAGTAAAAGGCTTCCACCATCATCATCATGATCTCCCGGATTCCCTGAGAAAATACCAGGTTCACAGATTCACCGCCAGAAAAAACCATCCGCCAAAACAGAAGTGGACTGGGACTGAAACAGCACGCGGGACACGTTTGTCTGCCCTTGGAGGGGCCTGCCAAAAATTTTCGCTCCGGGAAAACTGGACTTATTACGAACAAGGAAAAACTCCCAGTGGCGAGACGATTAATGACACTGGCCGAGGACTGGATACCCACCAGGGGATCAAAGAGGTGGTGAGACACACATGGAAAAGCTTCGATCCTGGCGAAAATGATCCCAAGGAAAAATTCGGGGAGGAAGCAAACTTGTTTGCACTATGTAGAAACTGAGCAAGGCATTGAATCGTCCTCGGTGGTATTTGCCTTGAAAATACTTTCCAAGATGAAAATTCATCAGGGTGGGTATAATTCTGATGAAAACGCCTGTGTTCAACACAGGGTCAGAGCGCTCACGGGATCAATGTGCAAATCCAAGCCAGGGAGTCCTGCTCCGGGTGGAAGGTAAAACCTTCCCTCCAGGGAACCAGGGGCTCCGGCGGCCGTCGGAGGCAAGTTCTTGGCCTCTGCTGCCAGGTCCCCCAGCCCCCCAGCCCGCATTCATGTCCTCTGGAATAAGAGCCTGTGGCTGAAGCAGAGGGCCTTCTGCTAGAGCTCTCCAAGGTCTGGAAGGAGGGTCCTCCAGAAGGAGCTCCGGGGTAGCCCCACTGTGGCCCCCCTGGACTCCACCAGCTTCATGCTTCTCAGATACTACCCAGGGGCCGGCACTGGGAGCCCGGGGCAGATTTCTCCTGCACCAGGCTATGAGGGTTTGGAGGGCTGCCTGAGCAGACCCTGCGCCGTGGCTGGGGCTGGGGGAAGAATGTCTGAGACAAGGTTTGGGAGCAATGCTCTTTACTACGTTTACCAAATCGTCTGGGGCAGGGGCTGTGAGCCGCAGCAGTTGCTGGTGCCTTGTGGGAAGGTGGGGCAGGGAGGAGGCTGCCCGCCACCTCTGTCCCCAGTCACTTCCTGCTTGACCTGACTCTTCACATGTGGCTGCTTAATTCCTGCCCCTGTCTCCCCAGCTGCTTCTCCTTTACTAACACACCTGCTACATTTTACACATGTGTTGGTAAGTGAGAAACAGAGATGAAAAATAAATTAAAATGCAGAAATACAATGTCGTTGTCTTGGTGTTTTCACCTCTGGGTTTTGTGTCTTCCATAGGGCTTCCTTTTCTTTCTTCCTTCCTTCCTTCCCTTCCCTTCC
>NW_022306009.1:0-2250 GCF_002776525.5 Piliocolobus tephrosceles | reverse complement strand
GATCTAATTAAACTAAAGAGCTTCTGCACAGCAAAAGAAACTACCATGAGAGTGAACAGGCAACCTACAGAATGGGAGAAAATTTTTGCAATCTAAAATCATTTAATTTTAACTAAGAGTTTTTTCATGAATGACTTTTGAATTTTGCCTAATTTTTTTCTGCACCTATTGAGATTATCATTTGATTTCCTTCTTAGTCTGTTATACAGTAAACTACATTGAATGATATTTAAATATTGAACTAGGCTTCTATCTTTGAGATAAGAACATGATTGTGATGTAAATTTTTTATATGCTTCTGAACTTGATTTGCTATTATTTTGTCAAGGATTATTTCTATTAGTTTTTTTGGGATATTGAACTGTAGTTTTCTTTTTATATCATTGTCTGATATTGTTATTAGGGCAATTCTGGCTGAAAATGTGACTGGGAAGTGTTCTGTTTTCTATTTACTGGAGAAAGTATAATAGAGTTTATACTTTCTTCCTTAAATGTTTATAGGATCTGTCAATGAAAACATGCGGGCTTGGAATTTTTTTATTGAAGGTTTCGAGCTATAAATTCAACTTATCTAATTGACGTAGAACCATTCATTTACATACTTCTCTTTGAGCAAGTTTTGATAGCCTGTATCATTCAAATCATTTTTAGGTTTCATCTAATTTTGTGAATCAATGGGCATAGAGTTGTTGCTATCATTTCTTTGTTATCTTTTTAATGTCTGGAGAGAAGTAGTAATATCCACATGCCTGCTATTGTTGACTATAGTGTTCGATATACGCTGATTCAGTCAAGTTGTTAGATAGTATTGTTCAGGTTGGCTAGATCCTTACCAGTTTTCAGCCTACTGTTCTATTATTGCTGACACACCAGAGGTTCCATCTAGGTCCTGCTGCCCACTGCACAGAAAGCCAATCACTGAGACAACAAGTATTGCCAAGGAAGAAGGCTTTAATCAGGTGCTGCAGCCAAGGAGATATAAGCTCAGTCTCAAATCCATCTCCCTGATGGAATAAAACTAGGGGTTTGTATAGCAGTGAAGAAATGTAACCATGTGTAAGAAAAAAACTAGGGAGTGGCAAAGATGCAATCATGGTAAATGAGGGTTCTGGCATCTGGTGTGATGATTTGGTGTGTTTCTCTTCCTTCATACTTTTTTGAGAAGACTGATCTGGTGAGTTTCAGTTCTTTGATACTTTTTTTTAAGAAGCCTGAAGGTCCTTTCCTGGGGAAGGAACTCAGGTAAAGCAAATATAAGTTTCAAGCTTTAAGACCAGAAAGATATTTCTATGTATATCAGAAAGGACAGTCTGTGGGACTATTCGGTTGGTTTCACTGTTAATTACTGAAGAAGGAGTGTTGAACTCTCAAGTATAATTGTGTATGTACACATTTCATCTTTAATCCCATCACTTTTTGCTCCATGTATTTTGAAGCTCTACTGCTAGGTATATACACATTTTGGACTGGGTGTCCTCCTGGAGACATATGCCACTTTTATGTAAGTCGCTCTTACTAGTATTTTTTCAATATCTTCCCACTCATTTTTGTTTTTTCTTCTTGTTTTACCTTTTCTTGGGTTACCTGAGCATTTTGTTATTCATTTCATCTTCTCTATTGACTTTTTTTGTCTTTTCCATTTTTATAGCTTACCACAAAGTTTTCCATGTATATTTTAATTATTCATATGTTCTCTTCATATATTATGCCACTTTGTAAACAGTGAAAAAATATGCAGTATTTTTCCAATTTATTTCTCATATTCTTTGTGTTATTGTAGTAAATTTTACTTTTTCATAGGCTATAATCATATGATATGCATTTTTCCTTCTTTTGATTTAGGCCGTCAGTAATCTTTTAGAACAATTTGAATAGGAAAAGAATGTAATACATAATTTTATTTTTAGCTTCACTTATTACATTTTAGTGTTCTTTATTTCTTTGTGTATATTAACTTCTATCTGGTATCATCTTTGTCTTCCTGAAGACCTTCTTTAAATTGTCTTTAGGGGAAGTGCTGGTAATAAATTCTTACAATTGTTGTTTGTCCAACAAAGTCTTTATACCCACTTCATTTTTTAATGATACTTTCACTGAATACATAATAGGCAGTTTTCCTTCCTTTCTTCCTTCCAGCACTTTAACAGTGTCACTCTGTTGTCTATTAACTGCATGGATTCTGAAGTCAGCTGTAATGCTTATCTTTGTTCCTCTGAATATATTATACTATACTGAATATACTGAATATAT
>NW_022306008.1:0-3656 GCF_002776525.5 Piliocolobus tephrosceles | reverse complement strand
GTCAGGACCCTCAGCTATAGGTCTGTTGGAGATTGCTTGAGGTCCACTCCAGACCCTGTTTGCCTGGGTATCAGCAGCAGAGGTTGCAGAAGATAGAATATTGCTGAACAGCGAGTGTACCTGTCTGATTCTTACTTTGGAAGCTTCCTCTCAGGGGTGTACTCCACCCTGTGAGGTGTGGGGTGTCAGACTGCCCCTAGTGGGGGATGTCTCCCAGTTAGGCTACTCAGGGGTCAGTGACCCACTTGAGCAGGCAGACTGCCCCTTCTCAGATCTCAACCTCCGTGTTGGGAGATCCACTGCTCTCTTCAAAGCTGTCAGACAGAGTCGTTCGCGTTTCACAGGCTTCTACTCCTTTAGCTGAGCCCTATCCCCAGAGGCGCAGTCTACAGAGACAGGCAGGTTTCCTTGAGCTGCTGTGAGCTCCACCCAGTTCGAGCTTCCCAGCGGCTTTAGTTACCTACTTAAGCCTCAGCGATGGCGGGCGCCCCTCCCCCAGCCTCGCTGCTGCCTTGCGGTTAGATTGCCGCAGACTGCTGTGTTAGCAAGGAGACAGGCTCCGTGGGCGTGGGACCCTCCCGGCCAGGTGTGGGATACAATCTCCGGTGTGCCGGTGTTACAGCGCAGTATTGGGGTGGGAGTTACCCGATTTTCCAGGTGTTGTGTGTCTCAGTTCCCCTGGCTAGGAAAAGGGACTCCCTTCCCCCTCGCGCTTCCCAGGTGAGGCCATGCCTCGCCCTGCTTCAGCTCTCGCTGGTCGGGCTGCAGCAGCTGACCAGCACCGATTGTCCGGCACTCCCGAGTGAGATGACCCCAGTACCTCAGTTGAAAATGCAGAAATCGCCGGTCTTCTGTGTCGCTCGCGCTGGGAGATGGAGACTGGAGCTGTTCCTATTCGGCCATCTTGCTCCGCCCCCCTGTACCACATTTTCTTTATCCAGTATATCACTGATGGGCATTTGGGTTGATTTCATGACTTTGCTATTGTAAATAGTGCTGCAATGAACATATGCGTGTGTGTATCTTTATAATAGAATGATTTATATTCCTTTGGGTATACACCCAGTAATGGGATTGCTGGGTCAAATGGTATTTCTGACTTCAGGTATCTGAGGAATCACTAATTATTCCTATTGTATTGCATGTTTTTACCTGGACTTAGCATTGAATTTTGTCACAAGCTTTTCCGTCTGTGGAGTTGATTATAGGAACTTTCCTCTTAGATTGGTATAGTGAGTTTACTGGTAGGCTTCCTAATATTGAATATTTCTTCCATTCCTGAAACTCTTATTCCGGGGTATAATGTGCCATTGGGTTCTGCTTGCTAATGTTTTCTTTAGGATATTTGCACTGATATTTCTAAGGATGATTTGTCTGTCATTTTCTTTTTATTGCAATCTTTATCAGATTTTGTTATCAGTGTGCTTAACTGTCATAAAAATAATTTGGAGTGTTTTCTCTTCTTTTCGTATATTTGGAAGTTTAACACCAGAATTATCTGATCTTTAAGTCTGGTAGAACTTCCCTGTGAAATTGCTCTGTAGAACTAGCTAATCCTGGCCCTTTTTGAGGGTCGAGTCGCTGACAACTTCCCATGTTTCCTCTATGGAAATTTATTTATTAGGCTTTCTATCTCTTCAGTTAAAAAATTATAGTTTTGTAGAAAGGATACATTTTAATTTAGGTTTTCAAATTTATTTACAGAGTTATGGAAAAATCTCATAATTTTTAAAGTTTTCTGTTGTCATAGTTACCCCCTCTTTTGTCATTTATTTTGTGAATTTTTTCTTGCTTTCTTTTTTGTACTAGTAGGTTAACTACTTATCTATTTTACTGTCTTTTCTCAAATTACCTGCTTGCTTGCTTGTTTTCTTATTTACTTATTTATATGTTAGTTTTGACTATTTTTCTGCATTCTAACCTAGTGATTCTGCTTTAATCTTTATTAATTCTTTCTATTAGGTTGGTGCAAAAGTAATTGTGGCTTAATACTTTCTTCTAGTTAATTTTGTTGTTCTTTGTATGTTTGTTGGGTTGGAAACTTAATTCATTTACTTTTAGTCTTTCCGTTTTGTTGAGGCAAGTATTTAAGACTGTGAAGTAGACCGGGTGTGGTGTCTCATGCCTGTAATCCCAGCACTTTGGGAGGCCGAGGCAGGCGAATCACTTAAGGCCAGGAGTTCAACACCAGCCTGGTCAACATGGTGAAACCCCATCTCTACTAAAAATACAAAAATTATCCCGGCGTTGTGGTGCGCACCTGTAATCTCAGCTTCTCAGGAGGCTGAGGCAGGAGCATCGCTTGAACCTGGGAGGTGGAGGTTGCAGTGAGCCAAGATGGTGACACTCTACTCCCAGCCTGGGAGACAAAGTGAGACTCTGTCTCAAACAAAACAAAACAAAACAAAAAAACCCCCCAAAACTGAGCTCTTTAATGGAAAGAATGTTAATCAAGGCCTTTTTGCTTATTGATTTGGTTGCTAAAATAATGGTTTTATTGCATTATGTTCAGAAACTTCTGTATCTTTTCTATTTTGTGGGGCATTGTTTTATTTTCTTTGTGCCAGTGTGGTCTCTTTTTATTAGTGTTTCATGGATGTTTGAGAAGGTAGATTCTCCATTGTCAGAGTACCTGGTTTGACTGATGTGCATATAGTTACCTTACTAAGTTGTCTATAGTCTTACTTTAACTTGACCATTTGATCTGTCTTGCGATGAGAATTGTCAGTTAAACTCCTGTTAGTATTTTTCTATGTATATTTCCTAGTTATCTCTTGTAGTTTTGGCTTTATAAAAATTGCTACTGTGTTTGATATGTAGATTCTCCCAACTCTAACACTGTCACTGTGAATTGTACTAAGTAATGCATAAGGTAGTATTCTAAAATATTTATAAAACTGAGTTCATTAACAAACTCTTCAAAATCTGGCCTCTGGTACACTGTCTGTGGCCATTGAATTTGACATCCACACCATTTTGAACTTGGGCTGTTCTTGCACATAGCCTCTAATACCCCTCGTTGGTAATGGCCCTCCCTTTGCCATCCTCTTGTGCATCTTAATAACATCATTTTAATCCATTTTGATAACCTCATTTTATATCCATTTTGAACCATCTCTCTTCAGTGAGCATTACTTCCAATCTTCCCTCATAGCAGAAATCTCAGGATTCTATCATTTCAATCTTGTCACACTGTTTTTCCATTTTGCTTTCTGTGAGGTGGTTCCAAGATGGGCCCTGGAAAATTGGCTTCTAAGGAAACAATTTCCTGCTCAGGAGTCCTGGTTCCTGCCCTATTCTGAATTCCAGGTTAGACACAGTAGCCCGCATTTGTTCCAAGCTTGATCATATGTCCTTATGCTAATTACATTTTCCCACGATGAGGTTTTCTGCCTATTTCCATATGTTATACCCTTCCCTGCTGTATTAGCATTCTCTAGAGGGACAGAACTAATGGAATATATATATATTTATATATTATATATAAATATATATTACATGTATTATAATAATAAAAATATATTTATATATAAATATATATAAATATATATTATATATATAATAATAAATATATATTTATAATAAATATATAACATATAAATATAATAAATATATATTATATTTATATAAAAATATATATAAATTTAATAAATATA
>NW_022306007.1:0-5092 GCF_002776525.5 Piliocolobus tephrosceles | reverse complement strand
AAACTGTTACTCACACAAGACTGTGCTGGAGGCAGCTCTCAGCTGAAGCCGAATCCGTGAGACTTCATTATCCCCATTTTGGATCCAGTGTGAAAACTGTCAGCAAACCAGGGCCCCAGTGTGAAGCAGAGAACAGATCCTCTGACGCCTGCCTTAACATTTCATTCTCACCACTGTCTTGGATATTGAACACCCTCAGAGCTACCGAGTCACCCACATTTGCAGGTCATTTATCCAGCCACCAGGGTAAGAATTATGTGATAAAAATGCCTTCTCAGGGCTTTGTCATACTCAACGAGGAAGCTCAGGCTAGGTAAGCCCAAGAAAGGGGGAGTGTCCTCCAAACAGACAAAAACCAAGGAAAACCATGCAGAGACTCTTGAGAGAGAGCAGAAACACAGCCCGCTGTAGCCTTTCAGGCCCTGCTGGCCACAGTCCTGCATTAGGCGGCACCATTTCCACATATGCATCCTGCTGGGTCCATTTCAAACGTCCCGCTTGCGAGAGACACTCACCCCCACTTCCAGCTCCTGCAAGACCCGCTGCAGCCCCACTCCACCCCAGGGGCCGACTGTGCAGCTCTTGCTGGCGAGACCTCTCAGAGCCTGCGCAGTGTCTGAGACTGGGAAGCACCAAGAATCCAGAAATGCACAAACCCATGCTCTTCGTGCTGCTTTCTGGGTTCCAAGTTGTCTTCAGAACGAGTCCTGCATAAATTCCGGGCTGGGGAGCCGGCCACGGCCGAGCAGCACCCAGCTCATGCGCCCCACCCACCCCACAGAGGACCACGGAGGCCCCAGCACGCTCTGTCCACTGGGCAAGACACCAGAAACAGCCAGTTAGGGGTTCTGCCACCCGCCCCGCTGCCGTAATTACCTGCTGTGATCTGAAGTCTCATTGGTTGGGAAGGTGATCTCACAGCTCCCCTGCAGTAATTACCTGCTGTGATCTGAAATCACATTGGTTGGGAAGGGGATCTCACTGTTCAAACACTCCCTGCAAACAACATAAAAAATCCTAAAACCCCTCTTAAAGAATGTTTACTATAACCTCAAAACAAGACCCATCCTGAGACCAGGGAAGATACACACGCACATCTGACATCTGGTGGGCGTCAGTGACCAACGCCATGGCTTCTGTGTGGCGTGTGAAGCCGGAGGCCTGTCATGGTGACTCAGGCTGGGGTCTGAATAGGGGTCTTCCAAGCAACTAGGCAACCAGGACGCACACCCCAAAACCCAAGTCCCTGCACTCATGTACCTGCCAGAAATGCTGCGTGGCCATCGACACCAGATGTGACCCAAGACCAATCTGTGTCCTGTGGCCCTCACAACGTCCGTACATGCCTGGGCCCCACACAGGCCTGCACGGCACCCTGCTCCCCTCCAGTGGAGCTCTCTCCTGCCAAGGGGGGTGGTCCTGAAGTCCGTTGAGATTTCCAAAGCTCTACAAAATCGTCCTTCCTCCTGCTTGTTCAGAAGATCTAAAGCCCTGAAGACACCAGTGAGAATTGACTTAGCCTCTTAAGGCAGCTCAAACACCTACACACAGGAACGCTGGACCTCTGCACCAGAGAGCAGCCAATAACCCACTGGGCTAAGCAGAAGGCACAAATGTTACATCCAGAAGCCAGTGGCGCTCACGTTTGCATTCCAGGAGCCACCCACGTGAGTCCCTCCAAGGCTTCCAAGTCCTACTTGATTGTTTTCATCGTATCTCTATAACATCAGATACATTGTATCTCGTGGTATCTATGAGATTGCCTCTACTTTTATGAGCACTTATGCTCCCTGAGTTACACCATGGGATGAAACTGTTCCAATAAACCCAGCATAAGCTGAAAATATCCTAAATAGAAAGTGAATTTGACACAATAGTTTCAACTTACAACGGGTTCATCCAGAGGCAGCCCATCTCGGGCCAAACAATGCACTGAGTGTGACTAGTTCACACCATCACAAGGTTGAAAAAAAAATCACAAATGTAACCATTGTGAGCCAGGGACCATCTGTATTGGGGCTCCTGTTTTCAGAGACAACAGAAACCTCTTCTTAGACAATAATCACAATTTATAATCCTCAAAATGTTAAACTAAAATTAGTTTAACAATCTACAGGTTCAAAAAAAGCCAAAGTAGGCCCACAAGGCCATTTGTGCCATTCGCTAAGACACGACTCTAATAACCCTCACCACAGCCCCTCAGGGTGGGTCCCAGAGGCAGCTGGGGCTTGTGGCTACGGACACTAACGAAACCAAAATCAGAGTACACAGGTGCACTCAAGTCATATGACTTCTCCACTAAAGTATGCACAAATGTTCATCAGCAAATCTGATCTTTACCTCCCTCCCATGACCTAAAAAGGAGTCTACCACACACACACACACACACACACACACACACACACACATATACACCCCACTTCAAAAACATAATTCATACTTGCATTCAATTCTGGGCCTTTGAAATAGGCCTAATCCCCATTAAACCTCTCCTCCAACCCATTGCTTAGTCTTCTTAGAGGATGAAGGATTTTACATAACACAAGTCAGCATATAAAAGAACTTGTATAGAAACATACTTTCAAGTGGTCCTCATTATAGTGATTCAATATACAAAGGACCCAACACACAGCACAATGTCTATTAGAAGAATGATTAATTTGTTCCCCTAAAAATCCTAATATCTACAGAGAAAAAAATACCTTATACACATTTTATCATTCTTTACCAGTATAGTCATACAAAGGAGTATCATGAAAGCAAAAGAACATTTGCTTTGACTCGCAGTTCTAAATTTAATATAAAATTGCTAAAACCACCAAGACAAACATGACTATGAAATATTTAACGATCTTCACCTAAATTCAAGTCACCATTCAACCACCAATACCTCTGCTCTCCTTATAGGAATTTTCCAAAAGTAAATTCTGGAATTAACAGGACAAATTTTTCTGGTGATAGAAATTAGGAAGGAATTGGTTGAAGGCTGTTCCTTGGCTGTCAAACTTTTCTCAATAATATTTTGTAAAATAAAACCATCAAACAGATCTTTACATTAACTTACAATCTATCAAGCGATACTGGAGGAAGCTTTAAATAGCCACATTCTGTCAGGGCTCACTAACGTTAAATGAACATCAGTCTCATGTCTTGCAGCATCCACAGCTCGTCTTCTCAAAACCACTTAAGATTTTATAATTAACTCAATTAAACAATGTAAGTCATCTCCTTGATCTTTGACATGAAGGGGTAATTTTCCCCTAAAATAGTACCTCTTTCCTTGACATGATTTCATCTGTGGTTAGAGTATTTAACAGGATTTTTTCCTTTCTTAGAAAATAAAATATACACCTTTCCAATATGACAAACACTAACTGATAACGCTTTTGACCTGGTTAAGCTATAGCATTTTTTTTTAAAGTTAAAAAAAGAACCTAACTGCATCTTTAGACCTTATGTGAGGCAGTGTCCAGGGTCACTGGGACCCCCGCTTGGTCAGTGCAGCCGGGTGCCAATTCAAGACAGAAACCCAAGCGTTCACTCAAAGCCCCTTCCCAGTGGTTCATCCTAGTGGAAGCCATGGGCACAAAGGAATGCGGCATTCCACGGAGGGCTTTGAGGATAGGCTGCTTGAGAACAAAGAAATGGCTCACGTCCCCTGAGTATAAAGCCAGTGACTGCTCCCAGCTTCAATGCAGCACCATCCACAGCAGCCAAGGTCTGGAATCACCTGAGTGCCCGTCAACAGGGGATGAAGGGAACGTGGCCCAAACATACACAGGAGCAATACTCCAGCACACGGCCTAGAGCCCTGTCATCGGTGGCAGCATGGATGGAGCTGGAGAACATTACATGAAGCAAACGAGCCAAGCAAAGAAACAGCGCATGTTCTCACTCATAAGCAGGAGCTGAGAGCACATCTCATGGAGGCCAAGAGTAGGTGGTCAACAGGGCCCAGCAGAGCCCACTCAAACAGGATGGGCAGAGGCTGGTAATGGGCACACACACAGCCTCATGGGAGCACAAGACCTACTATTGACAAATCAGCAGGGGGATGGCAGTGGGTCATCTACTGTGTGTTTCAAAACAGCTAGGAGAGAGTCATTTGAACATAACCAGCACAAGGAAAAGAAAATGTTTCAAGTGAAAGACATCCCAAGTACCCAGATTTCATCAATATAGGGATGAATCAAGATATCACATGCACTCTGAATATATGTACATATATTATGTATCAACAGAAACAAAAACCAATGACAGAACCATTTTCAAAGCACGTGCAGATGAATGGGAAGCCCGACATGGTGTGACTCTGTCCTCAACCAAATCTCACACTGAACTGTAACCCCGTGTTGGAGGTGGGCCCTGGTGGGAGGCGATTGACTCATGGCGGTGGTTTCTAATGGTTTAGCACAATCCCCCAAGTGCTGTCCTCGTGACAGTTCTCCTGAGATCTGGTTGTTTGGAGGTGCATGGCACCTTCCCCTTCCAGCTATGTGAAGGCATGCCTGCCTCCCCTTCACCTTCCACCCTGATCTTAAGTTTCTCCAGATGTACAAGCCTGTACAGCCCACAGAACTGTATGCAGACTCAACCTTTTTTTCCTTATTACCCAGCCTCAGGTAGTTCTTTATAGCAGTGGAAGAACAGTACAGTCCTAAGGACCAGCAATGTTGGCCGCATCTACCCAGCGGCCAACAAGGTCCCACACTCTAGCTGGTTTTCTGAAGCCTTTGCCAGAATGCTGAGGCTGTTTTGGGGATACTTTCCCCACCTCTGGCAAACCAGATGGGGCCTCCTATTTCCCTCTTACACCTTTCTCAGACAGACCCCACCTCTGAAACGGCCTCCGCCAGGGGCCTCCTTCAGCAGCAGCAAAGCTGAGTATTCCTTGCACCTCCCTTCTTCTCAAGTAAACATCTTAAGCTTGTTTTTCCATCTTCCTAGCTCATTGAAAAAAGTATCTTATGCTTTCTATTTTCCTAACACACACACACACACACACACACACACACACACACGAGAAGTGCTGTGAGGGCAAGGGCTCTTGTTTTCCCAGATCTGAGCCTGGCCCTCAAACACTAGCTGAATT
>NW_022306006.1:0-3613 GCF_002776525.5 Piliocolobus tephrosceles | reverse complement strand
AAAAAAAAAAAAAAAAAAAAAAAAAAAAATTTAAATAGGCCGGGCAGGGTGGCTCACGCCTGAAATCCCAGCACTTTGGGAGGCCGAGGCCGGTGGATCACCTGAGGTCAAGAGTTCGAGACCAGCGTTGCCAACACGGCGAGACCCCATCTCCACTAAAAATACAAAAATTAGCCAGGCACGGTGTGGGCACCTGTCATCCCAGCTACTCAGGAGGCTGAGGCAGGAGAATCACTTGGACCCGGGAGGTGGAGGTTGCCGTGAGCTGAGACTGCACCACTGCACTCCAGCCTGGGCGACGAGAGCGAAACTCCGTCTCAGAAACAATCATCATCGTCATCAGATCAATAAAAAATAAAAGGAGCCATTTCCCCTGCAATGGGTGACAGGCTTGTCAGTATGACCGTGGGCAGCAGCCGGCCCTGGCCTAGCAGTCCAGCTGCACCTGCTCCTGCCCCGGCCCCGGCTGACCGAGGTCTGTTTATGTCTCCCCCCGGTATCACCCAGCAACGGACACCGAAACACAGCTGAGCCGCGAAGACAAGGGCCCCCGGGTGGTAAACACGCAGGTCCTCTTTCTGCAGAGAAAAAAGCCCAGGTCCCGGAGGCTGGGGGGTTCTCCTCTGCTCTGCAACCTGCACCCCACACCGCGAGGTCTCTGGCAGCACCGAGCTCCGCCGTGGGCCCTGGAGGAAGGAGGGAGACGCTGTGTCAAGGCTCCTGGCGGGTGGGACCCAGGGCCCGTCTCATTCGGAAGGTGGCACATTCCCCAGGCCTGATGTCATGCTGGCTGGGACGGGGGCTGCCATCCCCATCCGGGGCCTGGCTTGTTTTAGAAGGGCAGGCACTGTGGAGGCTGGGGCTCCCGGCTTCTCCCCAGCTTCCTTCCTCCCTGAACAGCCCCACGGAAAAGCAAATCCTCCTGCAGACCTCAGAGCTGCAGCATCTCGGGCATCCAACGGCCGGAGCCTTTGCCAGCCGCCCTGACCGCAGGTGCCAAGCGGGATGTGTCTAAATCGGGCGCGTGCCTTCCTGCTGCTCGGCGTGACCCTCGGTGAATCCCTGGCCGGGGGCGGCTGTCTCGGTCGTGGAATGCGTGGACGGAATGTTAGGGCCAGATGAGCTGTTGAAAGCTCGTCCCCGGCGCCCGCCCAGACTGGGCAGCTCTGTGGAGACTACGTCCAGGATCGGGCCCCTTTCAGCCTTCGGAATTCCTGGTGGGGGCCGCCCAGCTGGCTTTGCAGAGAGGCAGAAGCCACAGCTGTGCTTCCGTCTATTCTTATTTAAATCTCGCAGATCTAAAACAAAATCCTTTTCTATGTTCCTCTAGGTGGCTTGAGACTCTGTGCCCAGCGGATCCGTGGTCGCCGTGCTCTATTTTCACAAAGCATCGATTTTTTTATTTTTATTTTTTTAGACAGAGTCTCGTGGTCGCCCAGGCTGGAGTGCAGTGGCGCGATCTCGGCTCACTGCAACCTCCGCCTCCCGGGTTCAAGTGATTCTCCTGCCTCAGCCTCCGGAGTAGCTGGGATGACAGGCACCCACCACCACGCCTGGTTAATTTTTGTATTTTTAGTAGAGACGGGGTTTCACCATGTTGGCCAGGCTGGTCTTGAACTCCTGACCTCAGGTGATCCGTCCGCCTCAGCGTCCCAAGGTGCTGGGATTATAGGCGTGAGACACCGCGCCTGGACTAAAAGTAGCTACTTTTAACACTATGACTAAAGCAAGCTGCTTTGGAGCAGACATCAGCAAAATTCTTTATTTTTTTATTTTTATTTTTTGAGATGGAGTTTCGCTCTTTGTCGCCCAGGCTGGAGTGCAGTGGCGCAATCTTGGCTCACTGCAACCTCCACCTCCCGGGTTCAAGCGATTCTCCTGGCTCAGCCTCCTGAGTAGCTGGGATGACAGGTGCACCACCACCACGCCTGGCTAATTTTTGTATTTTTAGTAGAGATGGGGTTTCACCATGTTGGTCAGGCTGGTCTCGAACTCCTGACCTCAAGCGATCCACCTGCCTCGGCCTCCCAAAGTGCTGGGATGACAGGCGTGAGCCATTGCGCCCGGCCCAAAAGTAGCTGCTTTGAACACTATGACTAAAGCAGTAGGCAAGTGTGGTCAGCAGATTCCCAGATATAAAATCCAGGACCCGTGCTCTTTTCCAGACTTCACCGTGGAACCCGTTGTAATGCCTGGGATCCGCCTGGCCACTAGCTCCTTGCACCCCACAACCACGACAGCTGCCCTGGATCCCCGGGACCGTGGAATTCTCCAGATCTGCCTATCGCGCCTGAATGGAGTAGCTCTTCCCACAAAACCTCCGCAGACCCCAGCCGAGGTCCTGCTCAGCGGCCTTGCTGCCACGGGTGCTGAGAACCGGGCGTGCGCGTGGAGGTGAGAGCAGGTGTCTGAAGGCAGCCGGGGGCGGTGGCTCATGCCTGTCATCCCAGCACTGTGGGAGGCCGAGGCAGGTGGATCACAAAGTCAAGAGTTCAAGACCAGCGTGGCTAACATGGTGAAACCCCCTCTCTACTAAAAATACAAAACGTAGGCAGTCCACAGTGGCAGGTGCCTGTAGTCCCAGCTACTCGGGAGGCTGAGGCAGGAGAATGGCCTGAACCCGGGAGGCGGAGCTTGCAGTGAGCTGAGATCCGGCCACTGCACTCCAGCCTGGGCGACAGAGCGCGACTCCGCCTCAAAAAAAAAAACATGTAAGCAAGCCTAGGGATCCCTTCGTCTTCCTTCCCATAACAGCAAAACCACAGCACTGCCTCCTTCCCCCAGCTGCCCTCCAAAGATAGCACCAGCCAGCAGGCCCGCGATTGAGTGACGGGCACAGAGGACAGCCCCACAGATACCATCCGTGCACTTTCCACGGGATGTTTTTAGACTGCGAAGAGCCAGGAATAGCCTCTCCTGCCCACACCCACAAGATGCCCCAGGAGAGGACGGCCCCCGCGACACGTGGTCTACCTTCTTTTAGGGTTGTTTTTCATTTATTTTTATTTTTGACATTTTTGGGTAGGGACTGGGTCTTGCGAGGTGGCCCAGGTCGGTCTCAAACTCCAGGCCTCGAGCGACCCCCCTGCCTCGGCCTCCCACAGTGCTGGGATGTGAGGCGTGAGCCGCCGCACGCGGCCCTGTGGTCTTTCCTTCCACAGTGCAGGTGCAGTGCAGGTGGCCTCTTGGGTCTGTCCTGTGAGCTCTTCCCTGCGTGTTTAGAGCACTTTATTATTATTTAAAAATAATAAAACTTGAAGGAGAGAAGAGAATCCTGAAAGAGAGATGCTCCTTGAAGGCCTAAATCACAGGCCTTGACTTAGGGAGACCATTTGGCCAGCATCTCCGCCACTTTGGTACTTGGGGCAAAATGATCACGCTGGAGATTCACCTCACTCAAGAGTGGGAAATTGCAACTGGCAATGAAAAAAATCTAACTGTGGCCGGCCCGGTGGCTCACGTTTCTCATCCCAGCACTTTGGGAGGCCGAGGCAGGCAGATCACCTGAGGTCAGGAGTTCGAGACTACCCTGGCCAACACGGTGAAACCCCGTCTCTACTAAAAATACAAAAATGAGCCAGGCGTGGTGGCGGGCGCCTGTAGTCCCAGCTAC